>NW_021319382.1:104169-148941 GCF_001605985.2 Dendrobium catenatum
ATCTCCTTATGTGTGTGTGTATGTTTTTGTTCACTCAATTACAATCATTCCCTTTCAAATTTAATTCAAAGAAAAGTACAGCTTCAAATTCACAAAGTATTTCATGTTGAATTTGATTTGAAGTCTTCGTAGTCTGGAGTTCGATTTTCCTGAAATATTAGTACACACAAGAGCAAATACAAATCTTCTAAAATTGTTGGGAGATAACTACATATTTGAACAATAATGTTTGGAATCATCAAAACTATTCAAGTTGCAAAAATGTAAAGCATGCAAATAGCAACTATCTTAACAGTGCTTTCACTTCCACTAGCATAGTTAACCTTTTTATGTTGAATATTGTCTTCCTCAATTTCCAAATTTTCCACATCAATTTCCCCGTTTTTGATAAGAGCCCTTTCTTGGTTTACAGCCATGTTCAACGTGTCTAAAACTTCCTCCATTTTATTCCCGCTAGTTTCCATACCAACTCCTTCCTCTTCAAAAGTTTCATTTCTATTGGCTCCACCACAAATTGTTATGGAAGAATCTAGGGAAAGACCATCTATGTCATTTTTAGCAAGTATGAGATCCTTTGCAGGCATAATAATATCGTTTTCAGAAGAGTTTATAATTCCAGGATTCATCTGAAGCTCAGGTGGTACAAGAACATCCACGTATTTGGAGACTTTACTATTGATTCTAAGATGGGGATGAACCACAAAACAATCAGCAATCGCATGGCCATGAGTTTTACAATGAACACAAAAATCATGAATGTTTTAAAATCATCTTTTTGTAAATAACCCGCATTTTCAGAACCAATCCAAACCTCTTTGGGATGTTTTTTGGTTATATCAATGTCAACCAAAATGCGAGCAACAAAAGGGCGTGATCGAGAAGTCGTGGCTTGATCAGTTTGATAGGGTCTACCAAATATAGAGCCAAGATCATGTAAACCATTAGCATTAAAAAAATGTAACTGTAGATTAGGAAATGAAATCCATATGGGGACAATCGGAGACTCTTCCTTTACATCAAAGAAAGGAGTCCGTTTGAGTAGCCTCATTTAACAGTTAAGAATATAATACGAATGACGAGCAAATACCCTACTATAGTCTAAGTCATTTGAAAGCTGTATAGAAACATGCCTAGCATCTAACATACCAATAGAAAATTTTTTAGAAAGTTTTAGTTTACCAAAAAATTTCGTATAGCGTCTAGGTTAGGTCTGCGCACGGTAAACTTTCCGACAAGAGTAAACTGGTAAGGAAGTGCACGTTTCAGTATATCATCATCAGACATAAGCAAAGCGGGAACACCTTTAACTGTGGATTTCGTAAACGACAAGCTAGGGTTAAGCGGAGTTACCGAACCAGCCAAAACATCGCGAAAAGAGCGAGATGAAGACACTAGTTTACCATCAACAAACAATCCTTTAGAAGGAGCAGAGGTTCCCGGAGGAGGACCACCCCAAGCGTCGGGGTGAGTAGATGAGGCCATCTCCACACGAGGAAAGGAAAAGGCCAAGGGCTGGAGGCCCCCCTAAGCAACAGGGAGGAGATCCAAAGCCAAAATCTCAACCAAGAACACAAAATCTAGAAGAAGAGCAGTGGAAAATGCAAGAACGCAAGAATCGCACAGAAATCGCCAGAGCACGGGAGGCGGCTAGAGCGAGCGTGAGGGTTTTCTCTAGTTGTCGATCAACATAATTGGTAAATGGTTCCACGGATTATTTTGAAATATTTTTGATAGAATTTCAAGCACAATTTTCAGTGATTTTTCTCAAAGATTTGTTTCCAGCGGATTTTTTTACGAATTTTAATAATTTTTTAAAATACCATTTATTCCTAATTAAATTAATTAATATTTTTATATTTTATTTTAATTAATTATGAAATTTATTTTATAATTATTAATTAAATACCATAGTTTAATTAATTATTACTTTAATAACTTATTTTGATTATTATTAATAATAAATTTTAATTAAATAGTATTAATTGTAATATTATGTAAGTTATAATATAAATAAGAAATCATCTTTTAAAATATTTTTACAAGAATAGCATGGTTGGATCAGATGTGCGTGCACAAAATGGGAAGGGCGGGGTTCGAACCCCGCCATCTGCAATAGGTCACGGGCATGCAACTGGGCAGCTAGCTCTACCAGGGTATATTTTTTATTTTTTTTTAAATATTCCTGCGACATTTTTCCGTTGAATTTTTTCTGCCAGAAAAATTTTTCGACACCCATTTTACAGGTGAAAAAATTTCTGCCGGATAACTTTCAAATTTGCAGAAAAATAAAGAATTTTGAGCCGGAATATCTATCAATAATGCGTGATTTTCCTGTAGTATTGATAAGTATTGCACTATTACCCCATTGATTGGCCTTAGGAACCATCAATTAAGTCTGATTTGAGAGTTCCTTACAAAACCAAGTGTGGCAATTGTTTGTGTCTCTCGCGGTCACCTCGATTAGTCGGTGCACTAGAAATTGGATTTTTTGAATTGCATTGTATTCGACATCATGTTTAATGATGCAGGCAATGAGTACGGTGAACATTTGTTGAAGTTTTCAATTATGTGTTTGCAATTTTTCATTTGTATCAAATTTCACATATGTGAAAATTTCTGTTCAGGTCCTAGTCTTGGGAAATGGATTGAGCAACGGATTCCGGATTGTCAAGATAGCTCAAATGAGCCCATCCGCATCCTAATCGGATATAGTTTGGTTTAAACCGAGAGATTAATGATTTATTATTTAAATATTACATAGTCAATATATATTTAAATTAAATGAGTTAATCTCTCTCTCTCTCTCTCTCTATTGATGCCAATTAATTAACGTATTTAAAAGTATATTTTTTATTATATATTATAAGTTGATATTCAATCTTAAAAAAATACAAAATCTAATCAAATATGAAAAGGAATTCAGCATTTTGTTGCATCGAGCTCACAGCCCATAATAGCCTCATCTTTTCCCATTCACCCAAGCTCTAGACAGCCCATCTCTATCAACTATAACGGTTCCTCTCTCCTGCAATTGACATCTTAGTCCACCTGGTTGAAAGGTTCTTTTTTATATTTATTTATTTTAGGGGAAACTCACGACGGGGCCTACTCGTTAATATAAAAGAAGGCTAACAAGGTCCTTAAAGAGAACCTTCAGCTAGCTAATGCTCGATAGAGCTACAAAAAATTAAAGTAAAACCTAAGTGCCGATGGTTCCTTATACTAAGATTAACAAATTACCCTAAAAATATGCTAGGGCTGCAAGTAGCCAGCACCTAAAAGAGAAAGATAAGGTATAAAACAATTAGCTCAAACTTCCAACAAAAAATGATCAGCCCATCCACAAAATCCTCAGGCCAAAGAGCCTGCAAAAAATAGGAACGGTAAAAAAGAAGCAAGTATAGTAATAACAAAACAATTTAAAAAGTGTTAGGAATTAAAGCACATTGAAATTATTAGAAAATAGCATTAATCAACCCATGACCATCTAGCACAAACAGGTCTTCTAAAAAATGCAGCAGTCCAACATAAAGCTTACAAATATAGCTCAATAACAATATTAACTCAACAATACCCCAGATAAGACCATCAATCCAAATACCAATGCAGATATATCTGATAGCCAAATTAGGAGAGGGCACCGAGGGATAGGAATACATACCACCAGCCCAAACACTTACGAACTGGTTGTAATAAGAAAAAATAGAATGGACACCAGAATGTAAAGGGCTATGCAGTAGCCATAACAATATAATAAGGATACCAAAGACAGAGTAGGCAAGACAGTAAAAGATCCGGATAGCAAAAAACCGCAAATTGGAACAACAGCCAGTAGGCATCAGGTGCCCATAATGAAGGCAACAAGAATGACAAGTCATATAGCAAGTAATATGACTGCTAACAAACTTAATAATCCAAAAGACGAGAAATAAGTTAATCATCCAGCCACCTAGATCATAAAATTCTTTCTTAGTTAAATCAACCCAGTAAAAAAATGAATGAAGAAAATAGAAACAGAATATGCAATGACCAAACCATTCAAATCCACCCAACTGCATAGCTGCTAGATATAGAAAAGTAAGCAATCCTGAAACATAATCTGGCACAGGACACTAGTGGTATCCATTAAAACATGAAGGCAAAAGTCACGCTGTATTGATCTCTCTCCTAGCACATAAATCTTGAAAAAAGAGACCTTGAAAACCAAGGAGCCACAAAACCACTAAAGAAAAAACCATCAATCATTATAGATATAAGGCAATCCAAATCTGTCCAAATTAATCTAACCTTTCACAATGAGATCTAGGTAAATCCATAATAGTAAACTCCTATAAATCATCAAGTTGGTTACTGAATTTTGGCCAACGAGTCAGCACATGAATTGGCTTCTTGCTAAATATGAGAAATAAAGTAATTAAGGGAAGAGAGAGATTATTTAATTTTTCAAGTGATATAAAAGTTTTGAGGATTACCAGCCACCACATTATTAATGATCTAAATTAAAAGCATAACATCCACCTCTATCCACATATACTCAATCCCTAATTTATGGAAAATATCAAGCCATAGGATAAACCCATGAGTTCAGCAATAATAACATTACATAAATTTAAAGGACCAATACATGTAGTTATAACATAACCTAAATAATTACGAATGATGCCACCCACCCCAATAGAGGAGGGTCCAATAGAGCGGTCTGATGTAAGCTTAACACAAGGAGGGGAAGGTTTGATCCACCTTATAATCCAGTGATTTCTATCCAACGAAACAAATTCAATGGAAATACCCAACTCTAAGGCCATGGAATTGCACTTGTAAAAACTTTTAGTAGTAATAATATTCATAGAGTAAAATTGTAGAATATTGTTTCTAAGATTAGCAATGATATGATTAGTATCCATCTTAATGTCATTTTGCTTGGAATCATTTCTAGCCCTCCAAAGGTACCATGAAATAAGGATAGGTATGAAGTTGTAGATGTGGCCTTTAGTGGTAGTCAACCAAAACTTTAAAATAGACATCACATCACTATTACTATTAAAAATCCCCTTGTTAGTGAGAATAAAAAAATAACTCAAAACATTTTGAGCAATATCCCCATTAACAAAAACATGATTAATTATTTCAACATTAGAACAACATTGATATTTACAAGGAAAATAAAACTTTTTTTCAAAAGAAAATCATCAACAAGAAGAAAACCTTTAAGACACCTACAAACAATAATGGAATAAGATAGAAGAATATTGTTATGTCAAATAGCAGAATAAATGTGAGAATTCTCATAATTAACTCTAATACTATTCCAAATATTCTTTAAACGAAACTTATTAGAAGAAGACAAATTGAATATTTTTTTTCCTTGCACTGTAATTGTAAAGGAATAGTTAAGATACTATCAATTAACACATTAGGAATATCATCCAAATGTTTATTTACACTCTAAGAACTATTATCAATAAAACTATTAACCTTATTATTGTCAAGAGTATGCGTATTAAGAAAGCTATAAATAGAAAAGTGCCCAAACCAATTACTTTCCTAGAAAAAACATCACCTTTGCATACTCCCCATTCAATTAAATAGTTCTGCCTCCCATTTGATATGGCAAAGCCTTTTTCATACCATACAGTCAGCATTTTATAACTGCATAACAAAGGATGAGTATCTTTGCAATATTTAACATTCATAAACTTGTTGCAACTCAAGCTTATGAGTTTATATTTTTAATGATAACAAATATTATGGCTCAATTTCTGTTATCTACCTGTATTTGCAATATATCTTTGTTTGTGTGTATACTAACTTTTTAAGATTACGATGCACCATTCAAGGCACAAGTTTTGGTAGAACAAGTTTTAGTTATAATATTCATTGGTGTATGTTTTGATTTCTTGAGTCTTATCCTGTACGAGTGTATGCTTGCTTTGTATCCTTATGCACACACACTTGGAAAAAATTATGTCTATTTGGCAGTATTTTCTGTTTTAATCACATCATCTAGGATGATCCAAAAATTGGTCTAGATGATCAGTTAAAAATAAAAACTCTAATTAAAGCATCCTTGTTAAGGCAACAACAATTAAATGAATCATCCTAGACAATAGTCTCATCGTACATGATGATAGGCTCAATTAAAAAAAAAATCAGTCGCCAAATCTATTTAGGCATGTGTTATTTTTGGAGATCATCCTAGATGATGTAGTATAATTATATTTAAATTAATCTGGTAATTAAGGAAAATAATTAATGTTTGATTTCTTGATCATATCAACCTGAATGATCGTAAGATCATCCAAAACGATCAGTTTAAAAACCTTAGTTCTCTTTGGATGATCAATAATCAGCCTGGCTACATTCAGGGCAATGCTCGGGACAATATGTGCCTTTTTGTACTAATCGGCTTAAACGATAGTGAGATCAACCTAGATGATCAATTTACTTTTCCATCATCCAGAAATATAATCAGGGCAATGTTTTAGACAATACTCAATGATTTAAACTAATCGTACAGGATGATATGAATATCATCCTAGACGATAGTGTCAATTTATGAATCAAAGGCTAAACTTGAAAGGGGGAGAGGAAAGAATGGAGTTTGAGAGAGGGAGAAGATACTTGGAGGGGGTTTAAGAGAGTTTAGAGGGGGGTTCACACGGTTGCTCCGGCAAGCTCGCACCTTAGTACCATTGGATTCAAGATTCATCTCGAGAAAAGTTTTGGGAAGAAGAAGATCTCTTTGGTGTTAAAGGGCCCGGCTATTCCGCCACACCAGGGAAGGTGGAAGTGATTTTGTAAGGGCTTCTCCGCCTAACTATTGGAGTTAAAGGAGAGACACTAAAGTTTTAGTGTAATATTCGGAGGGTGCCTGTGAGGAGTGGACGTAGGTCTGGTTAGACCGAACAACTATAAACTGCTCTGTTCTTTCTGATTATTTTTTTATATTTAATTTCCACAAATTATTTTCATTACGATTAACTACTTGGGTGAAATCTCTTATTAATCATTTTATTATTGATTTAATTCATTTTTTGTGCAAGAGTTAAAAATATTTTTCTTTTAGTTAATTTTTTTTTTAAATATCCAATTCAACCCCTCTTGGTTAGCCTCGGGACTAGTTTATAAGGGCTTAACATACTTATCAAACTTTTAAGTGGTATCAGAACGGGATTCATAAAATTAAATTTTTAAAAACTTTTGAATTTTGATCAATAGCTAATTTTTTTAATCATAATATTGAGGAAGGTTATTCAATCACTCGACCACCTTTATTTAAAAATATTACTTTTGATTTTTGGAAAACTTGCATGTCAACCTCATTAGGATGATCCAAATTGAACAAATAAAATATAGTTTTTTGAGTATTTGCAATGTTCTGAACATAATGATGAAGTCCGTTTGTTGATCCGACATCGTTTGATTAGCCTCATGCTTTAATTTCGGGGTGTCGGTCGTCCCTTTTCATCGATCTCGTCCGATTCAATTGCGATGGGACTCGACCCAGAAGAGTTCCGTATCTTGATCGCAACGATACCATCCATTTGGCATTCGGAGGTCATTTGACCCTTCAAATAATGTGTTGTATCAACCCGTACGCTGCTCGATCCGCCGCTTTTGTTCTTTTTGCGTGTAGTTTAAGGTATAGGGGTCAACATATTTGTATCCATATGCACTACTTACAAGGAAATTTGAAAAAAATTACACATTATATATGAAGACACTAGTGAAATAAAGCAATCCAAGTTGAATACTTTAATGCATGATTATGAATTATTTTACATGAAACTTTATGAGATGATCTTAGACATATATACTAAGTTTATTCAAATTATGACATCATTACATGCATTAGGTTAAGAATTTTTAAACTTTAAAAAAGTCAATAAAATTCTACATTGTCTACTTGATAAGTTTGATGCCAAAGTTATTGTAATTTATGAATTAAAAAATTTGAATGGATATTTTATTGATAATTTGATTGACTCACTCATTACCTACGAGCAAAATTTGGGCCAAAAACTTTTTGATGCAGGTGAAATGATAGTACTAAATGCTAAAAATATAGAGAAAAGTGGCTTAGTCGGTGATAAAAGTGATGACTTATCAAGCAAATCAAAAAGCTCACTAAAACATAAGTATCAACAAAAGTGGAATAAAGATAAATATGATATGAATGTTAAGATTTCTTCTGACATTATTTACTTTGGATGTAGGAAATCTAGACATATGAAAAATTAATGTCCTAATTTTAGAACTCTTCCTACAAAAGAAAAGGGTAAAGCTAAGTAAATTGTAGAAAGGATAAATAATGAAAAGCAAAAAAACTCATGGGTAGACCTAGATTTTAAATCATCAGACCAAGAGAGAGATGATGTTTAAACCCTTGTTTGTGTGTTTGTTATATATATATATATATATATATATATTCATTTTTGGTTTTGCATTGAAACTTTAAATTAGCTTTTATATTTAGTTTTGAAGTTCACTCTGATCAACACACACATATCACTTTTTTTAATTTCATATACACTTTAGAAAACCAAATATTTTTAAAGATTATTTTTTCTAGAAATGAAAAACCTACCTCATGTTTTTTTTTTTGAATTCTTATATAAGTTGTGGTTGACTTCTCTAAAAATAGTTAAAGGAAGAAAACTCATGATTTTGTCTCTCTGTCTCTTTTCTTAAAGAGATTACTCTATTTTTTATTCAAAATCTTCATCATATTATAAATTGAATTCTAAAAATAAATTTTTTTCATCTCCCTACATTTTGTCTATCGCATAGGGATCTTTTGCAAGTTGTTGAATTCACTTCATAATTTTCTTAATCAAGTAATATAATTTGTCAATAGAATGGATTTGCTTTAGTTTTTAAAATTTTAGAAAGGAAGCATATTTGATTAAGAAAATAATGATCAATGACACCAAATTGAGAAAGATACATAAAGTGTATCAAAAATTAAAAGATATGCAAACTGCTCCAAATAATTGATAAGAGGTATAAAATGAGCCCACATAAAGTAACCTTACCTTTCTTGTACTTCTTAAAGCTTAAGAAAACCATTGATATTTTTAATACTTGAGCTTGAAAATCATTATTCCTGATTCATCAATTTTCGCATTAGTCTTCTATTAATTATATTTTATGAAAGGAGTTTTAAAAAAAATTAGTATTTCATTTTCTAATTATTTTTTTGATTTAGATATTGGATTAAAAGGTTTTTGAGCCATTAAAAAAACTTTAGCTTGGATTAATAATTTTTAAATTTCTAACCTTTTTAGGTTATTCATTGTTAATACATTCTTTACTAAGTTTTTTGAATAAAATCAAGAGGCAACTTTCTTATTTTTAAAATATTTAATTTTTTTACTAGATCAAGGATCATTTTGTTTTTTAATCATTTTTTTATTATTTGTGCCCCTCTTCTTTTTGATAATGTTAAATAGGAAGAACATACTATTGTATTTGTATTTAAAAAAAATAAAAATAACAAAATTTTTATTTCCCCTAATTTTAAATTTTTATTCAAATGATGGGGAGATTAAGAGAATTTTTTTTTATTTTGCAAATTCAACCAATAATATTTATTATCATTAAAAAAGGAGGAGATTGTTGCAACTCGAGCTTATGAGTTTATATTTTTTATGATAATAAATATTGGGGCTCACTTTCTATTATCTACATGTATTTGTAATATATCTTTGTTTGTACGTATACTAACTTTTCAGGATTACGATGCACCATTCAAGGCTCAAGTTTTGCTATAACAAGTTTTAGTTGTAATATTCATTGGTGTATGTTTTGATTTCTTGAGTCTTGTCCTATAAGAGTGTATTCTTTCTTTGTAATCTTGCACACACACACTTTGAAAAAATTCTATCTGTTTGGTAGTATTTTTTATTTTGATCACATCATCCGAGACTATCCAAAAATTAGCCTAAACGATCAGTTAAAAACAAAAACTCTAATTAGGACATCTTAGTTAAGGCAACATCAATTAAGCGAATTGTCCTAGATGATAGTCTTATCATACGGGACGATAGGCTCAATTTAGAAAATTCAGCCGCCAGATCTATTTAGGCATGTGTTTTTTTGGACATCATCTAGGACATCGTCCCGGATGATGTAGTGCAATTATGTCTAAACTGATCTGGTAATTAAGGAAAGCAATTAATGTTTGATTATTTAATCATATCGGCCTGAACAATCACAAGATCATTCGGGATGATTGGTTCATAAACTTTAGTTCTCTCTGGATGATCAATAATCAGCTTGGCTATATTTAGGGTGATGCTCTGGATAATATATGCCTTTTTGTACTAATCATCCTGGAAGATCAGTTTTCTTTTCCATCATCCAGTCATGCAATCAAGGCGATGTTCTGGATGATACTCAATAATTTGAACTAATCATATATGATGATATGTATATTGTCCTGGATGATAATGTCAGTTTATTGTAGTTAATAGAAAATTTGGAGCTCTTCTATTTAAGACCTCTTATTTATACAGTGTCTTTGGTAGCCATTAAAGCTTCGTTCTTCTAGAGGAAACTTGAAGAGATAACTTGAAAGGGAGAGAGAAAATGGTGGAGTTTGAGAGAGGGAAAAGATCCTTGGAGGGGATTACAAGGGAGTGTGGAGGGGGGTTTACACGGTTGCTCTGGGAAGCTCGCACCTTAGTACCATCGGATTCAAGGTTCATCTTGAGGGAAGTTTTGGGAAGAAGTAGATCTCTTTGGAGTCAAAGGGCTCGGCTACTCTGCCGCTTTGAGGAATGTGGAAGTAATTTTGTAAGGGCTTCTCCGCCTAGCTGTGGGAACTAAAAGAGAGACACTAAAGATTTAGTACAATACTCAGAGGGTATCTCCGAGGAGTTGACATAGTTCTGGTTGGACTGAACCACTATAAATCTGATGTGTTCTTTCTTATTATTTTTTCACATTTAATTTCTGCACTTTATTTTTATTGCAATTAATTGCTTGGGTGAAATCTCTGATTAATCTTTTATTTATTTATTTAATTCATTTCTGCTGCAAGAGTCAAAAGATGTTTCTTTTATTAAAAGAAATTTTTAAATATCCAATTCACCTCCCTCTTGGTTAGCATCGAGATTAGTTGATAAGGGCTTAACATCCATGTCAAACTTTCAAAACTGAGCCACAAACTAATATTAGATCAAAAAGAAAATCATTATTTATGAGAAAAGGCCTAAACCATATACATGATACTATTGCAACCTAAGCCCCCTTCATTAAAAACCCCACAAATTTTCTTCCATGAGGCCCAACAAATGCAAGAACTATTATTTTTTGATCCCAGAAGAACTTATTAAGCATTCTCTCCCATCTAATGGAAATAGATAATGTAGGTAGCATCGTATGAAAAATAAAAATAGGAAGAGAGTTTAAGACACTTTTAATTAACATAGTCTCCCTCCAAAAGAAAGGTCGTTAGAAGACCAAGCACAAAGTTTCCTTTGAAAAGTAATGAAAATTTCATCGAAGAGGTGAGTTTTTTTCTACCTTTAAAAAGAGGGGTACCCAAGTTCTTAATGGGCAATGACTTAGAATTAAAACCATAAATCCTTTGGATAGTACTAGTTCTGTTATGATTAATAGAATTAGCAACAATAATACCGTTTCTTTTTATTAATGGCTAACCCACTCACATTTTAACCTAGGAAAGAAAGTTGACTAAAACTTTAATGTTATTAATAAAACCATTCAAAAATATAATAAAAGAAGCAACAAAATTGAGACGAGTTATTGGGATGACACCTATAGTGCAATAAAGAAGCTTGGGATGCCTTTTATATAACTCCTCCAACCCCCTAGAAAAATACACAATAATGATAATAAAAACAACTGGAGATATAGGGCCTTTCCTTAAGCCTTGAGAGGATTTAAAAAAAAAAACCATGATTCATCCCATTAATAATCATAAAGAGTAACAATTTTTAATTCTATTCTTAATAAGAAAAATGAACGAGGAACTAAAACCAAATAAAGATAAAACCTTATATAAAAAGTTCCAATTCAGGTTATCATAAGCTTTGGTGACATCAATTTTCAAAATGATATTGCCCCCTTTCAGTTTAGCATTTAGATCATATGTGATCTCTTGAGCAAGAAGAACATTGTAAAAAATGCTCATCCCTTTCACAAAACTAGTCTAATTATAAGAAATAATTATAGGCAGAATGTTAACCAATCTATTAGAAATGATTTTAGAATTAAGTTTGTTACAAAATGAGCAAAGACTAATCAATCTAAAATCATTCCAGTTATTGGTAGCCTTCTTTTTAGGAATTAAAATAATATTAGTGGACTGAAAAAATTAAAATAAGGGTTATCAAAAAAGATCTTTCACAACCTCAATCACATCCACTTTAATAATATCGTACATATTCTGAAATATTTTAGTAGTGAACCCATTAGGAATAATCACCGACTCCCCATTCATATCATTAATAACATTTTAGATTTTTGACTTACTAGGAGATTGAGTGAGTAAGTGATTTTCATTATCACTAAGAAAAATTAAATCCTCAGACTCATAAAAAACTACTAGCATTATCACTAATTTTATGAATATGATTATTGAATCTATTCTTATTAGCCATACCATGAAATAAATTAGTGCTCCTATCACCCTCCAAAATAAGCCTAGAAGTAGCTTTCTTCCTCCAGAATATTTCTTCCTGATTTTGCAATTAAAAGAGACTAACTTTAGCATTGTTAAGGCTAGTGAAATTATTAAAAATAGTATCATCTAAAAACAATTTATCTAACTCAATAACATTGTTTTCAACTTCCTTAATATTAAAAAACAATTAAAATATTTGAAGCCACCATCTCAACTACTCAGCTTAGACCACAATCTAGACATCTGAGTAATATTATTATCAGGGTAAATAGGAGAATGCCGGTTGGTTTGAATCAAATTCATAAAATCATTATGTAATAACAATATGCTTTGTAACCTAAAAGCAAAAGGGCTAGAGGATCTATTTACATTAATACTCAAAAGTAAAGGACCATGGTGAGAATTAGTTTTACTTAATTATTCCACATGATTCATAACAAAATCAGCAATCTAGTCAGTATTGAAAAGGATCCTATTAATTCTTTGTCACATAGTAGCTCTATTCCACATAAAGGTACCCTTAGAGTACCCAATGTTATATAAATTATAATCATTAATCATATAATTAAGATCCTACCCCCCCACAACTCTCTCAGAAGCATTATAAATAATATTAAAATCTCCACCAACACACTAAGGGCCATTAGCATTAAGAGAAAAATCAGCTAATTGCTCCCAAAGAGGAAGGCAACTCAACCTGGAATACACAACATACAAAAAAGAGGCATTACACTTGGTATTAAAGAAAGTATTTGAGAATGAATAACTTGCGGGAAATTTAAAATAACATTCACATTAATATCACTATTCCACTAATCCAAATTTTATTAGAACAAATCGCATATGTCATGGAAAATTCCAAGCGAGAGGTAGTGAAATCAAGGTTATCATTCAATATAAAAGGCTCAATTAAGACTAGCAAATGGATATTATGCACTTTGCAGAATTTTCTAACTCTAACTTTAGAATCCACTCCTACAATACCCCTCACATTTCACATAAGCGCCTTAACCATTACAGTCTTGTGAATTAGTTTGAGCTCTGGTAGAATGAGGCGTAGAAGGTAAGGTAACTTTAACATGTTTACCTTTCTTTTTTCCAACCTTAGAGAAAAACATCCTTATCATTAGTTTTAGAAACACTATCCTCATGATTTGTATAAGTAGAATCCTCTTTTTCAATAATACTTTTATGATCCAAAGTCTTAGGATCCAATTTATATTTAGAATTAAATTTCCCTTCTTTAAACTCCTCATTAGAAACATCACTAGGAACTAATAAATCATTATCTTTTTCAACTTTTATATTGACATTAGGAAGCAATTAAGTTATAGGTAACTATGGAGTTTCATTATTTTGGAACATAGAATCAATTGAAACATAAATATTAGGAACATTCTCAATATTAGGATTCTCATTATTTTTCAACTTTTAGATTGCTAGAAATTAATTACTTAATACTGGCAGCCTAAGCCACCGGCATTAATTTAAACCGGTGTCACACCCCACGACTATTAAACCGCAGCTAATTCCGGCAGCGGGTTATTAAAGACCACCGGTTAACCGGCAGTCGAACCGCCATCAATATCGCCAATATTACTAGTGGCTACAGGACCGCCGGTCGTAGCTGCTGGTAATAGCTAAATTTTCTGTAGTGGTAGCATCCTTCTCAGCTAAAAAAAATTTTCTATTTTCAAGAAGATCCAAATTTAAATCAACATCATTCCCTTTCCGCTCATTTGAGGAAGCCGGTTGGTTACACATGATCCAAATGGATCAAATCATTAACATTCTCATTGGGCACATGTTCTATGTAGTTAGAGCTTGCATTCCTAACTGTTGGATTTGATGTTTTTTTTATAAAATTCAGATGTAATCTAAGGAAATCAGTCAAAGCATGACCATAAACATTATAATGAGAACAAAAATCTTGCACTTTGTCAAACTCAACATTTTTTTAAATAACCAAAAGCTTTTGATCCAACCCAAATTTTTTTTGCAAGCTTTTTTGTAATATCGAACTAAACTAAAACCCTAGCCACAAAAGGACTGGTCCTAGAAGTAGTCGCTTGATCAGCCTGAAGTGGTTTACCTAAAATGGAACCAATCACATGTAAAAACTTCAGATTAAAAAAGTAGACACATATTAGGAAACAAAATCTAAATGGGTAGTATTAGAGATTCCTCTCTAATATCAAAAAATGGTGTCCATTTTAGAATGTATATGATAATTATTGATAAAGTATGATCTCATAGAAAACACCCTATTGTAGTTTAAATTGTTAGAGAGCTGAATGACAACATGATGAGGATCCAACAATCCTATAGAATAAAAACTTGATAATTTGAGGTTACAAAAAAAATGTCAAAAAAATATAAAGATTAAGCCTACGCATGCCTATTTTTCCCACTAGAGTAAATTGAAAAAGAGAAGTAAGTTTAAGAACCTCTTCATCTGACAAAAATATAGTCGACACACCATTAAAAATTGATTGGGTTAAAGTTGGAAGATTTTCACCTGATGAAAAGTTGCCAGAAAGGACATCTTTGAAAGAGCGAGAGCGAGATGGTGATTTTTGACGTGAATGTCCAAGTCAAAAAGCCTTTGTTCTTACCCAACACCAGATCTATTGCATTCTCCCAAAGAGTGGAAGATGAAGCACCCACCATAGCAAAAACTCTACCCGATTAAGGCAAACAAGTAGAAGAGACACCAAAATTATGACTACTAAAGAGAACCTTATGAATGCAAGGAAAAAAACTGGAGTGAAGAGGCATGAATTTGGGAGGAAGTACGGAGCCCTAAAATTTCCAGAGATGGTGCAGTTAGGGCATCGGGGAGAGGGAGAAAATTTTGCTTGTTAAAAATTTATATATAATTTAATGACTTATTGAAAATTTAATTTAATTTTGTCCTATTATTATTTAGGCTTGAATTGTCTAAAAAAAGTTTATATTCTAAAATACTTTTTTGAAGAATATATTAATAATATATTCAAGTGTAATCATTAGAAAATTTTAAAATAGCATTTTATAACATTTATGATAAAAGAGTTTTCTAAATAGTCATTTGTAATCATTGGATTGAAATATATTGGCACAGTTATAATAGTGATATTACTAGTATAAATTGTGGTGATGTGTTTGAATTTGTAGCAAAAACAAAGATGAGAAATAAAAAAAAATAGTCTCTTTCATCTTATATCATCATCTTCTTAGCATAGTTATCCACTATTATATTCTTTTTTCTCCTTAGCCTTGTTAAGTTCTAAAAAGACTCCCCTTTCCAACAAAATGGTATTAGAGATGAAAGGTTCCTTTCTAGAGATATCAAATAACAATATGGCTTATTTTCAAGTCCGAATGCTTTAACCAACAAACAATGACAATTGGAATCAAGAGAAGGTACATAATCATAGAGCATGCATTTGAGATAATAGAAAAATACAAAAAATGAACAAATTAATGAGTAAGCTCTATCCTCAATGCAGAAGTATATATAATTTAAAAGATTTAAGAAAGAGAGAAAAGAAAGCTCACTTCCTCATCTATTAAGTTTTAGATGATGATGATGGTTTTAAAAATATCTCAAATGCTATATAATCCAAGAAAACATAAGAGAAGCTCAATGTCTCATACATAGAAAAATAAAATGTTAAAATTGTTAAGGAACCTATTATTGTAATAATTTAGCATTGTACTTTCTTGTTTTTTAATCTCACCTGTAACTATATATATTTGGTTCTCTTCTCATTAATACACAGGGTTTTACATTCTCTTTTTCTCTTCCTCTTGGTTCTTCCTGTTCTCTCTTCTGTGATCCTCATATTAAGAATTCTATCTTGGTATCAGAGCTTACTGCTCCACAGCATTCCTTCTTTATTTTTCTCACCATGGCCGAAGAGGGTTCTGCGGTTTCTCGCCGGACTGCACAGAGCATTTTTGGTCAAGAAACCGAGCTCGTCATTCCTCCTCATCTTAAATTTTTGATTTCAAACATCAAGAATTTGGTTCCCACTCAACTAACAACGGAAAACTACGCAATATGGCGATTGCAACTCTATCAACATTTCTCCGCCAACGGGTATGAACTACATCTCACCGGTCTCTCCAAGTGCCCACCGGAATCCGAAACCATCGACTACAATCGGTGGAGATTCATTGATAGGAACCTAACTTTTGCAATCCTATCAACTATCTCCACACTAATTCTTCCATACGTTCTCACGCTCACCACCGCGCAAGAAATCTGGTTCACCCTTCAACGCCGGCTTCAACCGACGAATCACTCGCGGGTAATACAATTGAAGAGCGAACTTCATCAAATACAGATGCGGGATCAGACAATGCAACAATACCTCGATCAAATCAAGAAGATCGTTGACAGCATTGATGTTGTCGGTTCCAAAGTGGATACCAAAGATATCGTCCTGTACATACTAAATGGATTGCCAGCAACCTACAATTCCTTCAAGACTGCAATCCGAACGTCCCTCAAGCCAATTAGCTTGGACAACTTATATTTGCTACTGTGTAGCGAAGAAATAAATCTTTATCATCAATGCAATCAAGAAATCCAACAATCCGACAATACCACACTGCTCTCTAATTGGAGTAATGGCTATCGGTCCAAGAACCAAAGGTTCAGAGGAAAAACCTCTGCTCCGAAACCACAGAGCTCAAACGACAATCCTACTACATCAAGAACTTCCGCCCCTCACCCTCAATGTTATATTTGCGGGAAACCTGGTCACTCGGCCTCAATTATTGGCACAGATGCAATCTCACTTACGCACCTCCCTCCAATCCTCGCGCTCTCACGGTTCAGCAACAAGTTCCGTCTTCGAATGAATGGATCATCGACTCCGGAGCCTCGTCGCACTTAACATCGGATGTGGCTAATCTCCAACACCCATTCCCATACAACGGCATGGACTCCGTCTCGATCGCGAATGGAAGCAATCTTCCGATCCATCACACGGGACAAGGAATCCTACCTCTACCAGATTCTAATCGTAAGCTTTACCTTCCTAATACTCTGCACGTTTCTTCTTCCTCTCATAATCTATTATCTGTTTCCAATTTGACTGTGGACAATAATGTCTCAGTCTCCTTTAAGGCTAACGAATTTTTTGTAAAGGACCTACAGGACAATCGTCTTCTCCTCCGTGGTCTCAAACGCAATGGTCTGTATCGTCTCAAGGTTCCTATCCAATCTAAGCACAAAGCTCTTGCGACGGACAGCTCCTCCAGCTCCTTATGGCACGCACGACTTGGACATACCAATCACCGAACATTACAGAGATTAGCTAGTCTAGATTTCGATATTAAAACTAGTTCTTGTTCCTCTTTATGCATTTCTTGTAATCTTTCTAAGAGCCACAAACAACCCTTTTCTTCTGGCACGTGCATTTGCACAAAGCCATTTTAGCTTGTCCATTCAGACGTCTGGGGTCCGGATCCGGTACCATCCATGAATGGTTTTCGCTACTATGTTATATTCATAGATGATTTTACACATTTTTTGTGGATTTATCTGTTGCATTCTAAAGCTGAAGTTCTTTCTAAATATCAAAATTTATGTAACATGGTTAAAAATATTTTACATACGCAAATACAACACTTCCGGTCGGACGGTGGCGGCGAATATTAGAGCAATGATTTTCGGAAGTATCTCATCCAACAGGGTACCACCCATCAACTGTGTTGCCCACATACGCCGGAACAAAATGGCACCGCCGAGTGGAAGCATCGGCACCTCATCAAACTCACCCGCACGCTTCTACACGCCTCTCATCTTCCATCAAAATTCTAGGCGGAAGCCGTTTCTACGACCAATTATCTCATCAATCGATTGCCGTCCTCCGCCATCTCCAACGTCCACACTCCGTATCTTTGTCTCAACAGCCGTCATGCCTCCTACAAACATCTTCGTACCTTCGGGTGTCTATGCTTCCCGTGGACCTGCCCCTATGCCGACCACAAACTAGCTCCCCGCTCCCATCTATGTGTTTCTGGGCTATTCCACGCAGCACAAGGGATACTGGTGCCTTAATGTGACTCAAAATCGAATTTACATTTCCCGCCACATCGTATTCTACGAGATAGTTTTTCCCTATCAACAACCTTCACCAACCGAGCCGTAAGTTTCCTCAACCAGCTCTTCTCCTCCTCTGCTGCTCATTCCCAGTTCCACGTTCTCTCAAGCCATGCCACCTTCCGCTACCACACGGACATCTTCCGCTATGGACTCGGCACAGTCCACTTCTTCTCCAGCACCTATTCAGACTAATTCTGAATTCACCCAACCTTCTTCCGCTTGAAACTCTCCTCTGCCAACAGTTCCAGGCACCAAGTCTCACGTCCTCGCCATCCGATGCAAACACGGCTTCGATCTGGAATTTTGAAACCAAAACAGGGTTTTGATCTCTCTGTTGTTCAGGCCTCTTCTCCCACGCCTACGAACTACACCAAAGCCATCAAGCAGGCCAACTGGCGCTCGGCGATGTCTACCGAATACTCTGCTCTACAAAAACTGGGTATCTGGTTACTCGTACCGGCACCCCTCAACAAACCGGTACTAGGCAGCTAGTAGACATTCAAAACTAAGTCCCTCCCTAACAGTAATATAGCCAGCTACAAGGCATGCCTAGTTGCTCTGGGCTGCTCGCAAGAATTTGGGATAAACTTTATTGAAACCTTTAGTCCGGTGGCAAAGATGGTCACCATTCGAATGCTCCTCACGATCGCTCTACATCACAATTGGGCGGTCACTCAGCTGGACATCTCCAATGCCTTCCTCCACGGTGATTTACACGACGAGGTCTACATGAGACAACCCCACGGCTTTGAAGATGCCCAACATCCGCAATACGTCTGCAAGTTGCACAAGTCCATTTACGGGTTGAAACAATCACCTCGTCTCTGGTTTCATAAATTAACACAATCTCTACTTCAAATTGGGTTCTTCTTCTGCACACTCAAGTGGATGCCCGGGTATTTGTCTTCATATATGTCGATGACATTTTAATTACCGGAAACAGCAAACTTCAAATCCAGATCACTCTCCAATATTTTTAGTCCGCCTTCCGATTAAAGCAACTCAGCAACATTTCGGTATTCCTCAGAATTCAGGTGATTCAAACCACTTACGACTATTTCCTAAATCAAACACACTACGCAAATGAACTTCTTTCCCACGCAGGATTCTCCGGTTGTAAACCATCCAGCACGCCGGCGCTCACCAAGCCGTCGAAACTTCAAGATGAGACGCTCTTCTCTGATCCCCAGCTATTTCAGAAATTGGCTGGTTCACTACAGTATTTGACCATCACTCGGCCCGATATAGCATTCACTGTTAACTCCATATGCCAGTTCATGCATCAACAATGAAATTGTGACTTCCTCGCTCTGAAGCGTCTCCTTCGCTATATAAAGGGTACCTCTGAGTTCGGGTTGCCAATTACCAGAGGATCCCTTTGTCTTCAAAGCTACTCCGACGCCGATTGGTCAATCGATCCGATCGAACGGAAGTCTATGTCCGGTTATTGCACATTTCTCGGTCCTAATCTTATTTCTTGGTCCGTCAAGAAACAAACGACGGTCGCTCGCTCCTCTACTGAAGTCGAGTACCGCTCTCTCTCTTAAGAAATCTCTGAAGTTCTTTGGATCAGACGTCTTGCTGCCAAATTGCTCATCCCGCAATCTCAGGCTACCGTACTTCATTGTGACAACACTTCGGCGATCGCTCTTGCCAATAACCCAGTTCTACATGCTCGTACAAAACAAATCGACATCGATGACCATTTCATTCAGGATCATATCAAGCAAGGCGATATTGACATAGTTTACATCAGCTCGACCGATCAAATTGCCGATATTCTGACCAAATCTCTTCCAAACAGTCGCTTTACTTTCCTACGAACCAAACTAACCATTCGTTCCCCGAATGATTAGTTTGCGGGGGGGCTGTTAAATAACCTATTATTGTAATAATTTAGCATTGTACTTTCTTGTTTTTTAATCTCACCTGTAACTATATATATTTGGTTCTCTTCTCATTAATACACAGGGTTTTACATTCTCTTATTCTCTTCTTCTCGGTTCTTCCTGTTCTCTCTTCCGTGATCCTCATATCAAGAATTCTATCTAAAATCGTATAACTTTAAACCTTAAGAAGACAATTCAGTGCTTTACATATGAAAGATGTTAAGTTGGTCTCTAATTATTTTCTAGAGCTTTTACCATTTCTAATCAACTAAAAAGAAATGATGATAATTTAAAAGATGTAACTATGATTGAAAAGATTCTTCAATAATGTGTATCATGATTTTATATTATCGCAAACATAATCGAGGAGACCAAGAATATACAATACATGACAATAGAGTAACTCATGGGTTTATTTCAAGCTCATGAAAAAAACAGAGAAGAAAAAGAAGAATGAAGGGATTATTAAACAACTCCTCAATAAGGATCTTCAATCAACTAAGAAAGTGAAAAGCTATAACAATAATAATATAAATCATCATGAAAGATGTCATGGACAAGCACGAAGTCATGCTAACAAACATGGAAGATATTATAATAACACTAAAAAAAAAAGAGGAGAAAAATCAAAAAGAAAATGTGGTAGAAGACATTCAAACTCGAGGAATGATAGATCTCAAGTTAAGCACAATAACTGTAATAAATTTGGACATTTTTTTAAAAAATATAGAGTGCTTGAAAATAAAATATTTGAAAGAATAAATTACATATAAGAAAGAAAAGAAAAATAAAATACCTTATTTTTAGCTTGGAAGGAGCGAGAATAAAAGATGTGAGATGGAACATTGTATCTAGAAACTAGTGCAAGAAAACATATGTGTGAAGTCTATAATACAGTATTTTGTAAATAATGGAATAGATTGTGGTTTGATAATAGCTGGTTTCTACTATGTGTGCTTCTTTTGTAGTGACGGCTCCATTAATGGCTTCTATTACAAGCCAAACAACAGGTAACTTCCATCACCTAAATAAAGTGTTTGATGAATGTATACTTAATTTCATGATAAAGTGGGAACTTTATGTTTCTTAGAAATTGCTACTTCATTAATTAAGTAGGAAACATAAATATTTCTTTTTTGTTTGCTATCATGAAGGAAACTATTTAATCTTTGCACTTGTCATAATTTTTTTGAGGGAAATTCACTTCTACCAAAGTAAAAAAATAATAATGGTCTAACAATTATTAGGGTAATTAATGTCTCTTGATCATGATTCTGTTGGGAGTTAATGAATTACTTGTTATTTGCTTCTACTTTATTGTATAGCATAAGCAATTTCAAAGTGTTTGGTATAATAATTGGGAAGAAAAGTTCAATTTTATAAAAGAAGAAAAATAACTTTTTTTTTGTACGGTGCTTGAACTTATTTGTTCATGAATATTATTTTCTTTGATATTGTATGTGCTGTTTTGTGACAGATTTGTCTCGCACATAAAGTTTCCTTATTTGCAAAGCTATAATATTTATGCTTCTAACTTGATAATTCCTTTATGCAAGCTGACATTTTGGAAGCCGTTGAAGAGGAATAAGAGCTAAGTTTTTTTCATCCTTCTAGTGAGCTGGTCCAAGAAATTGAAGACCTTGTGGATAACATTCCTTTTAGTAGCAACTTATCTGAGATTTCAATTATATAGATAGGTTGTAGTGCTTTTCTCTTTCGAATGCACAAGCTTTATTAAATGTGACCAAAAGGAGGGAAAAAAAAAACATCAAAACAGAGCCTGCATATCTTTGATGAGACTTGTAGTATTATATATAATTATTATTTTAGTTTCCTTGAGTTTTTACTCTTCATATTCATAGAAAGATAGAAGATAATTTTTTTTTAAATAATTTACTTAAAATTTTGTAGGGAGGTGATCAATCAGTTGAACATCTATAAGAATTTTATGAAGTTTTCTTTGAGGAAGACATGATGCCAAGTAGTATGCAAGTTCCTTGCATTTTTTTACCTTGAATTATCTCGGAATTGCTGAAATATTTTGGTAATCTTGTATATAAATTTTTTATGTAGGGGTTGTCTGCTTGTACTTCAAGTTGAAGTTCTTTGCATCTAAAATATGTATTGATGGATATGGAGCTGGATCCCACACTGCAGCAGTACAATATATTGATTGGCGTTAGCATGGTTATAGATTGATGCTGTTTTTTTTTACCTTTGATAGATCTTATATGATGGAAAAAGTAATACTTTAGAAATTTTATATTTATTTACATAAAAGTTATAAAAAAGATTTTTATGTGTTAACTAGATGTTATAATTTTGTAAACATTAAGATTTTATGATTATAATTTCAGAGATCATATTTTTTGTGTTAATTGATGAATGTATTTGTAAAAGTATATGAAAGAATATAATTTTCATTTTCTGCTAGCTAATTATCTTGACAATGACACTAATGAATAAATATAATTTTTTGGATTCTATACTTTTTATTATTGTTACTTCAAGCTGATAAAATTTGTGTTATTTTTCTATTATGTAATTTATCTTACTAATTGCAATATAAAGGAGTGATGGATTAATCTTCATTTTTATAGCCAAGGCATAATAATTGGATAATAATTTTATTTACTAAATATCACAAATTTTATATCCATAAATATATATCAACTCTTCATAAAATTAAAGGGCCATGTGATTTCTGTGGTTGATTATTTTGCAACCATTTTTTATTTTAGTAGCTATAGAAAAAATGTAATAAATAAAATTAATTATTAAAATTACTAAATAACATCCAAATTAATATTCATTAGCGTTCAAAAAATAGTCGCTATTATGTCTAATTTTAGCGATCAAATATGAATTAGTGGTCGCTAATTTAGCAACAAAAAAAAAATATTTGGTCGCTAAGAGCCTCAGCAACGAGGCTACAGTGACAAATCAGCGACCAAAATAGTTTTGGTCACTATTTGGTTTAGCGGCTAAATTATCATTTTTAACCACAAATTTTGCTGGTCGCTAATTGCTTATTTTATTGTAGTGAGTAGCACAGCATTTTTCCTGGTGTAGAATGGAGAATTTGTGTTTTCTTTCCTTGAATGTTTTTCTTCAATTCTCAGCTTTTGTCCTAGTGTTGCTTGAAGAATGTACTGTTGGCCTTTCTCCATTGTTTTTCCATCAGGTTGTGTGGGTGATTTTGTCCTTTCATTGTCTGGAAATTTGTGGTTGTGCTTCATGTGCTTTTGTTAATTTTCCTAATGTGATAGTTGCCTGGTGGCTTTTCCTCTCAGGCCTTAAAAATTTTCTGATGGAGCTATTTAGATTGGTTCGGGATGCTATAAGGTTTTTGTTTATTCAGTAGTTTTTATACCGGATCTTGTAATTATTTGTAGGAAGAACGCTGGTTTTTGCCTTTGGTCGTTGATAAAATACATTCATTATCAATTTCCTCTTTATTTTTTTGGGCTCGTCTTCTTTCCAGCTGCCCATCATATTTTAAAGTGCTGATTATATCACATAAGAAACAAAGAGCAGAGCTTTAGATGAATAAAGATTAATTTTACGAACCTAACGTCCCATTTTATACACACTTTGCATCACTATCGAAGAAGCAGAGCAGGTAAGTCGCCTTCAATTCGTCAAAAAATCAACCATTTTCCATACAGAAAGGTTCCACGCGCATTCATCATTAGCTCGTTAGTTAGAACATACTTTAGGCTTAAACGGAGGGGGTCGTGTGGTTTAGTTGGGTTGAGCTGTAATTACAATTAAGTAAATTCAACTAACATTTTTTTATGATTATATTTCATATATAGGGGATTTATATACTTGTGACGGATTTCTGATAAATATTTATGTACAACATCTATTAAGATTATACTCATATGTCACAATCACAAATTTGTGCATGATAAGATGCGTATCATTTAAAAAGAAAATTTTAATATTAATGGTATGTTTTATAGAGCTATGTATTGGGTACGGTACTCATACCCACACCCACCCACGTACCCATACATACCCAATGGGCATGAGTGGGTATGGGTACGCCCATGGCCTCGTGTGGGTGGGTACTCAACATCAAGATAAAAATCGATTTACATTACTAATCATCATATGCATGCAGTATATTATAGTAATCCTTACTACGCAGTGTGCAGCACTGAACCGCATCTCGATCACGATAAATTTTGATATGTGGCTTAAAAGTTTGCAGTCAGAGAAAAAGGCAAAAAATCTCAAGGCCATTAATCCGTGGCATGCTGCATTCAAGAAGCGTGGAAAGTGGGTGGGTATGACATCCCGAAAGTCGAAAGTCACCATAAATGGGGATGGGTGGGCAAAGTCTGCCAGCGCAGAGTGTGGGTACCCATGTAGGGCTCTGATGTTTTATGTGATTTAAAGATTTAAGTGTTATGAAATAAATATAAAAAATTAAGCTTAGATATATATATTCATTAAAATTTCCTCACTTGTAATTTTTGCCTTATGTTAATGTGTAGGCCCGTCGGTGAATTTTTCCCTCCAAAATATAATCATTGTGACAAATTGATAAAATAACGTGGATCACAGCCCACAGCTAGCTGGCCACAAATTATTTACGACTAGAATTACGACCGTTTCTACAACACGCGAATTGCCACATTAAGACTTACTTCTGGTTGCAAATCAGATGTTCTCCGATTATGATAATACATAAAGTAAAATAATTGGGACAAGCAGGTTTATAATAGCTAATTAATTAAACAAGTTGAGATTAGCAAATAAAATCAGCTAATCTGCTATTATTATAATTCCACCAACTGAACTCTCGAGTTTTCAAGAGATGTACCTGTAATATTCCAATCATGTTATTTCCGATCTAGATGGCCTCCTTTGGTCTTCAACGACTTATTGTTCATGCATAATTTTTTTATATTATTATTGTACTTAATTAATTGTTGGAAATTACGATAACTTAATTTTCTTTTCTTAATGCTAATTAAAAAACATGAATATGATGTTCCCTTCACCTCATCACCCTCTTCCTCAGTCACCACCGCCCCTACCTAAACCCACCCCCTTCTAGACCTCTTCCACTGTGCCATTTGCCAAATGCAAATTATCTTTACTTCGATTCAAATTTCCTTACACAATAAATTGAAATATATTTATTATTATTATCATTATTTATTTCATTTGCTTTATCTAAGTTTGCTACTACATGACAAAAAAAAAACTTGAAAATTCAATTAAATTCTATTGATTTTTTAATGAACTTTAGTTACTATATTCTCTCTATCTCTAATGTTAAAGATCATCAATTTGATGGTTAATAATTTATTGCATATGGTTGAAATTTAGGCCCTTTTTGCTGACATCGCGGGATTGAATAAAAATGCAGGAACAAATCAAATTCAAATCTTTAAGATGTATACCGAAGAGATTTGAAAAAAAAATATTAAAAAAAAATATTTTGAATTTGGTAGAGCAGCCTGATAAATTAAACGCTTTAGTGTCATCAAGCCGAGTTTTAATAGTCAAATCAAACAGATAAGATTAATTCTAACTTAATAATCTTAATTTTTTAAACAAATCAATTCATAAATTTTAAATTTTTAAGCATATAGTACAACCTAATTAAACTGAAATTAATTTTGAGTTTGGCAATGCCAAAACATGATAAATGAAGATAACATAGAACAACTAAATATTTGTTTGAAAAAAAAAATCAGAATATCTGGTTTGATTTCCTATCAAAATGGGCCTAGTTGCCCTTTTGATTTGAGTTGAAATTATTGTAATTTTTAGATGTCACTTGTAGCGTTGATTTCAATTAAAATTCAAGAACAGCTAAGCTTATCATGACTGAGGCCAATTAGGATATGGTGCTCAATTATTTTCCTTCATCAAATTTTTATAAAAATAATAAATACATATGTAAATATACTTTTAATCTAAATTAAAATAAAAAATTATAACAATTTAAAAAATAAAATGCTATAATTTATCAATGACCCATTATTTGATAAGTAATTTGATATCTAATTTATTTTCAACTCGCTCTATTTAATTAGATTTAAAAGATACAAAATATGAAGTTTCGCTCATAGTCACTGCCCACCACTAAAGGCACCAACACTAGCCACAGCTTACCAACATTAGCCATTGCAACCTATTGCAACAGTAGTAGCCACTGTCAACTACCATCACAATCAGTCACTATCTAAAAATAGGGCTATCGAAGAACAATTTTTGACCTATCCCAGTGGTTTAACTGCCACAATTTTCATTACAGCGGTTTTAAAACTTATACACTTCTGCTGTATTTACATTACGTTGCAATGAAATTCAGCAGTGATTCGACGACTGACGGGGTAGATTTTATGAAGTGCTAACTTTAGCAACGATTATAACCGGTGCAAATCTCTAGAATTGTGCCGGTTATAACTGCCATAGATACTCTCAAGGAAAATGATTTCCAGTAATGCGGAATTTTTAACCGCCACAATTCTAGATAGTGGTGGCCGTTATAACCGCTACTACCTTCAAGATTTTTTTTTTTAAACGTGAAACCTGAATGTCTACAAAAAACAAATATGAGACATTCACTAAACCGAAACCTAAAGCCCATATAAACAAGAGATGTAGCTGAAACAAAAATACTAGTTAAATGATAGAGATTCACAACAACAACAAGATAATATTGAACTATATAATTGAGTCACATGACTCAAACAAGAGAACATGAAAACTTTGAAAGTAACAAAAGAAGAAAGAAGTTCGCTTCTATGTTTTTATTTATTCTACAAACTTCAAAAATTAATTTAAGTTGTTGGTCCCAATCGGTAGAAATATTGACATAAGGAATATGAGCAATCTTGTATCAATCGGAGCCTTCAACCAATCGGTAGAAATCACGTAACTTTGGATGATATTCCTCGGTTGTTAGAAATTTGAAAGAAGGATGAAGGAGTGTTAATTCTTCAAGTTTAGGAACTTCTTAAATAGATAGACTCTGAAGTGAAGATAACCTTACCAAGAAGGGAGAGACTGTAAGGATTTGAGCCATTAAATTTCAGCTTACAAAGAGGTGACCTAAATTTCAGAAACCACTCATCTGCCTCATTTGGAAATGAAACCACTTATCATTCTCCATAATTATCAGATTTTTTAAGGAGGCGATACTTCTTATTGGCTCAATTAGCAATATTGATGGATAACTTAAACTGAGAAAGCTGAGTATTGAGATGAAAATTATTAGTGGTTTGCACTTCTCGATGTCTTCAGAGAGAGATCAAATTCAGGCAATTTTTAATTGTCAAGTATCTTAGTGCTACAAGTTTACTATTTCATCAGCTAGAGGAAGAGATGTGATGTTTTGACAACGTAATGAATGTCACACACCATTTGCCATAAAATCTATAAATACCAAATGACAACATATGAAGAAAGATTAAGAGCTAGCAAAATTCAGTAAAAGCAAAAATCACTATAAGTAATCCAAAAAAGTAATTCCCAAGCGCCATCATCTCCAAAAAAACCAATATTCCCAAGAGATAATAATTATATAAACACAAACAAAGCAAAAAAGGCAAGCTTCATAACTATAATGCCCACAAATATATATAAGAGCTATGAAAAGTGCCTAAAACAACCAAGTAATGGCCACCAAAAAATAAAAATAATACCAGATAATCTCAAAAAGAGAAGAGAATTCATCATTCATATTTGATAATCTACAATATCAAAATTTTAAGCAACATCCCAAAAAAGTAGACTTCCATACCAAGATGCATTTCAAAAAAAATTGCACAAACATTGGTTATCTTCAAAATGTCATTCTCTTTCTTCGATAACATTATCTTTCAAAAGAAGTTTCATTGCCACCGTATCAATTATAAGAAGATTGTAAAATATTAGTATTCAAATAACCAACATTAAAGTTAGAATGTGAAATTTTACATATCATTTGTAAGCTTCCTTGAGGTGGATTCTGCATTCGAAATTCTTGCATGAATTGCCTCATTTCTATACATTTTGAGTTGACTTCCTATCTGGGATTTACTTTTTTACTTAAACTACTTCCACCGCTATTCCTACCCTCGTTTGTGCTATAAAGAAAATATCATGTAGGAGTGACACCAAACCCTTAAGTTCCGACTATGTCTAGTTGTTTAGGTCTCATAACCATACTGAACACCCTTTCGTTAGTCTCCATATTCCCATCCTCTGGTGTCAGGCCATCCACAACCAAAAGCTCGCAAGCTTAATTATATCTATATAATAATAAATTTAGTTAACTTTTATTTTAAATAAATAAAAAATAATAATAAATTTATAGCTTGGATGAAATTACCCATCTTGTTTAGCATCTTCAGATGACCAGCTGCCATCTTTGTGAAGTCTGTTGATTCTCCATAATAGTAATCTATCCTTGATAGCCTATAGCAATATATTTGATAATTAAATAATTAGTCTAGCTATATGAATATAACTCTTATATAAATATAAATATATACCATCACTTGTTGCCTGCGAATAGAACTTACATACCCCATTGTGTGAGGACAAGTGTGTTTCTTTGCATTTGCAGTGTTTATTGTAGCCCTCTCATATTACATATTAATTTAACTCCATGTTGATTTATAAAAAAAATATAATTAAATATATTGATGATACTAACTTTATATTTTGATTGTAACCACTGGGTGACTAGCTAACACCACCGTGAAAATGAATTTGCTTTAATATTTTGGCTATACCCCTCCAAATATTAGGAACAAAATGAAATCCCTTCTTCAGCAATAAATCCCTCTACAATGGAACCCTCGGGTTTTGCTTTATTACCAACATAGTCCTTTAAAATCAAGAAGAATCTATAAATGACATAAACTTTTTAAAATGTTTATCATATGTGTGACTAAATAGAGATAATAAGCTTTTATATATTACCTTTCAGTTGAATACATCCATCAGTATTGAATAGGAGCACCTATTTTAATTCCTCTACTAAGTGTGAAAGTGCTCTGATGGCACTTGAAAGTTTGACAGGGATGTTATGCCCTTATGAACTAGTCCTAAGGCTAACCAAAAGGTTCAAAACACAATCTTAAAAAAAAAATAAAGATTCACCACATAAATAAAAGTGCAAAAATTAAATGCGGAAGCAGAAATAAAGAACACAGAAATTTATAGTGATTAGGTCAACTCGACCTACATCCACTCCTTGGAGGTGCCCTCCGAGTACTATACTAACTCAGTGTCTCTTCTTTTTCCCCCACAACAAGGCGTAGAAGCCTTTACAAACCTCCTTTTACTACAGGAAAATCACTAATTTTTGGTGGAATTTTTTGGCGGCTTACTGGCGGTAACATTTCCGGCGGCTTTCCTGCACTTTTCCGATAGAAAATAATGGAACAAATTTTTCAATCAAATTTTCTGGCGATTTCTTGTACACAAAATTTTCCGGCTGCTTTTTCAATTTTTTGGTGGAATTTTAAAATTAATTTAAATGATTAAAATTTTAACTATTTAAATATTTTAACAAAATTTATTAAAAGTTATATTAACTAGCTAATTATTTTTCATTTTAAAGTTAATTAGTTAGTTAATTTTTATTTTATATTAATTATCATTTTTTATTTTAAATTAATTGGTTTCATTTTTTTAGTATAATTAAAAACTAATTGATTTTCAGTCCGAATATAGTTTAAATAAAAAAGTATTGACATGAAAAACATATTTGTATGTCTAGCAATTCGGTTGGTTGCTTGAAACTCCTCCCAACCGACCGCTGTTTGAATCTCATGGCAGACACGGGAGTGAGCGCACACGAGTTGGTGCGGACTACCTAGCGCGATCGACCCATGCACATGCGAGGGGCTAGGTAGAGCTTGCAGGAGCAGGGTCGCTGGCACGGGGTGGCAGGAGCGGGTGGCTTGAGTGGCCGGGGAGGGGGGTGAGGATTTTTTTATTTTATTTTTTTTTTAAATTTGATCGATGGTTTAAGTACGTCAGAAAGCCACCAAAATTATTTTCCGCCAAAAAAACTACCGGAATTTATTTTCCAGCACGATTTTTACCGGAGGAATTTTTTTTCTTTGAAAAATTGCCTGTAAATTACAAAACCGCTGAAAAAGTCTAAATTACCACCAAAAAATGCCATCGGAAATGTGTGTTTTTCCTGTAGTATTTCCACCAACCTAGATGAGATAGAGAATCCAACTCCTTTTGCTTCCTTTAGAAGGCAAAGAATTTAACTCATTTTATTTCCTTCTAAAGTAGCTGGAGAACCTTGATCAGATGCTGAAGTAGACCTCTTTAGAACGCTCATGGAACTAAGGACAATGATTGGAGAAGAATACGATGGATCCTTGCTTATAGATACCTTTGTGAAACCCCTCACAAACTCCCCCTCATAAGATCCTATCTCTCTATCCCTTGCTCTCCCTCTCCTCTTGACTCTCTTAGGTTAGAATAACAGCAAAAGATGATCTGTTGGGTAGAACAAGAGGTATTATATAGAAGAGCTTCAGAATAGCTCTTAGTTGCACCAAACCAACTTTATCATCCAAGATGATGTAAATATTATCCTTTACGATCAGTATAAATTAAGCTAAATCAGCTAGGATGATTTGGGACTATTAGAAAGTTTTTGTTCATATTATCCAAGCTGATAGTATATTATCCTTTATGATTAGTACAAATAATTGAATATCGCCTAGAACATTGCCCATAATAAAAGCTAGCTGATGTTTGATTGTCCAAGAAAACTAAGGTTTTTGAACGGATCATCCTAGCCTATCCTACGATCGTCTTGGATGATATGATCAAGCAATCAAACCTTAATTACTTTCCTTAATTACCAAATTAATTTAGGCATAATTATGTTGCATCGTCCAAGATGATGTCAATAAATAAAAGCTACCTAAATAGATCTTGCTGCTGATTCTTTCTGATTTGAGCCTATCATCCCGACCCGTACAAATATTATCTAGAACAATGCGCTTAATGATGGCTGCCTTAACCAGGATGCCCTAATTAAAGTTTCTATTTTTAACTGATCATCCAGACCGATTTATAGATCGTCCCAGACGATGTGAGCAAATATAGAAAACTTTAAAACAATCAAAAAAATTCCCCAAGTGTGTGTGCAAGGTTACTTAGCATCATGAACCATATCATTTATAATAGACTCAAGAAAAGAAAAAAGTTTACAAATTGATTCAAATATAGTCTACCCAATCTTGAGCTAGTTTAAATTGCAGTTTGATATTGTGGACCTAAAATATTAGTAGTCAAGGTAGTCATAAAGAAACATAATTATTTGCTATCATCAAAATTCTATTTCTTGAAAATAAATTCAAAACAATCTCCCCCTTTTTTATCATGGCAAACACAAAAAACAATTAAAACAGTTCAAAGCAGTTTGATGGAAATAGTGTGAAGAAAGACACAGTTCAACTATCAAACATAAAAATATAACAGAACAAATATTACAATGACTAAAAAAATAAAATAATATAAATTAGAACAGTACAGCTACTCTCCCTTTTTACATCACAAAAAGGAGGAGGGAAAAAGAAAAACAACACATAAACTAAAAAATAGGAGAAGACTAAAATAATGAAAATAGACTAAAAGAAAGACAACCCCTGATCATCCAAAGGAGGAGGTGGTGGTGGTGGATGTGGCTGAAAGTAATTAGAAAGAGTCATAAATTGCTCCCCAAGCCAGGCCATATCCTAGTCATGTTGGTGTTGCTGGTGAGCCATGTAAGAGTCGAAATAAGAAATGAACTCAGTATATTACTGCTCCTACACAATAACGTAGGTCTCGAATGGTGTCTCCCACTAGTTGAATCGCTCCACTAGCTGATCAAACTAAGAGTGCTGACAGAGCAGAGCAGGTATAGGAATAGGTGCAAGAGTTGCCTCCTCCTCAACTCCCTCGACTTCCTCTTGTCATGGAAGGAGTTGTTTGAGTAGAAGATATGCTAAATGTTTGGTGGGGTAGGATATTGGAGGTTGTATTTGAATTCTAAGACATAGGCAATGATATGTCCTAGGGTTAGATTGGGCATCCTCCTATTTTATGTATCACGAATATTAGTCAAATGCTCAATGTATCGAGAAATCAAATCAGAGGCATTAAATTTATGATGGGCCAAAATGTAGAAAGTGGTGATCGAAAGGAGTAGAGTGATATGAATGTGATCACCAACTTTTAGAAGAATAGAAGTGTGAAGGAAATGTTGGATTGTCTTAGCATCTTTGAATAAGCTGTTAGACTCTCCAACGTGAAAAGGAGTATTGGTGTTCCTTAAAAAATGATTGGCCGGAGCCTAGTTGTAGTTAGGATTGGAACATAGTGTGTGAAGTTTGTCTCCTGTGGTAGGCAGTTATAGGAGCTCTTGATAGTCCTGATAAGTTATTTCAACAGGTCGTCTATTCACATAGGATTACATAGTGGTGAAAGATGAATTGATGTGAAGGTTAAAGAAGAACTCAAATAGTAACTCAGAATTAAATGGAATAGTAAAGATAAGGAGGAAAGTGAGAGTAGTGTGAGCAAACAGATCAAGGACAGAATAGGAAAGAATGTGTGAGTTGATAGTCCGGGATATAATGATCCCGGCTATTTTGTACCTTAGATATATAGCTTAGTTGCTTGCCTCGATGAAATGAGCGCCCAAGTTCGCCCTCGAGGAACTCCCAGAAGGCATGTGAAACCTCTTTCCACTGACCATAATCAGGAGAATAGAAGGGAAGTGAGAGCAAATAGGGTTGAAGAAGGATTGTGTGAGAAAAATTGATTGAATGCCTTAGTTTTTAAAGAAATAATTTGATCATCCAGGATATTCATAGAATTTTCCAGGCCGATCGGGTGTAATAATTGTGTTTGGCACGATTGGTAAAAAAGGTGGTAAAGTCATCCAGGAAGATCAGATATTATCCAGGATGATAAGACATAGGTGATCGTTCCGAGGAGTCAAGCCGGACGACCGTTGAAAAAGAAGATCATCCTGGCGAATTAGGTGGATCGTCCAGGATGATGCAAAATAATGGTTAATACCGGCCAAATTTAAAAATTTTTAAAGCATTGCCATGTGTATCATCCAGGACGAATAGGTGGATCGTCCGGGACGATCACAAAAAATTGATTGTACCGGTTAAATTTAAAGGGTTTAAATGTATTGCCACGTGTATCATCTAGGATAAACATGTGGATCGTATAGGCCGATTTCCATAATTGAGAAGAGATTTAAGAACATCATCCAAGATGAAGAAGATCATCTGGGCTGATCATAATAAGCAAAATAGGATATAATCAGATCGTCCAAGACAATAAAGTTTTGTCCAAGACGATGATAAACAGAGAAAACTTATCAGCCGTTAGATAAAAGGTTAGGAGTGGATTGAATGCATCATTTACGAAGATATAAAAATTGTCCAAGATAATGGGACCAAAAAATGAAATTCAAGAGGTGGAAGTAGATGATCAGAGAAAGCCCAAAAAACACAAAAACACCAATTAAAAATAAAGTTAAAATACAAAAAATAGAAAAGAAGAGACAAAAAAAAAAAAAAAAAAAAAAAAAAAAAAAAAAAAAAAAAAGAAATGAAAACAAGAAAATTTTTTATAGGCCCAAAAATGATAAATTCTCCAAGTGATTGAATTTAAAGGCTTGCAAGACCAAATGAGTTAACATTGTCGAAATTTGAAAATGGTAGAATATTCGATCTGTTAAACCTACCTCAGACTTCTCTCAGGAAAAAATCATCTTTTAAAAATAAAAGACCTAACTCAAAACAAACAAATTAGATAAGAAAAAGAGATCCGTTAAAAATTTGGTTCCATAAAAAATATCTTATAGAATAATCTACCAAAGTAATTTGTCACAATCATGAAATTTAAAATCAAGCCTTTAAAAATATCAAGTGACACAAGAATTTTTATAAGATTTAAAGGTTTGAAAGAGAGGGAAGCTTTCTTTTTGTGCGCTCATTTTATGCCTCTTGTCAATTGATTGACATAATTTTCATATCTTTTGATTTTTGATACACTTTATGTATCTTATAATTTTTTTTGCGATCATTACACATCTTTTGATTTTTAGCATCATTGGCCATTTTATTTGTTTTTGCAAACTAGATCCCATTTCAAAACTCTTAAATATTCTTAGTTGTGAGTCTATATTCTAGATATTAGAGAAGAAAAACTCACTATCTAATATAAGGAAGAATAAGCCACAAACTAGACTCAAAATCATATGTTAAATGCAATGACATGATTTCAAAGAACTTGAAAGTAATATAAAGACTTTAAACATTATATATAAGGTAGATTACTGTAGCAAGATAGAAAAATTATTAATTATAAAGTCTAGTTGTTAATTTGAGATAGGCTTTTATTTAGAAAAGAAAATTACACCACTAAAAGAGGTTAGAGGGGGGGGGGGAACAATCAACAGTGTTTCTTCCTTTAACTGATTTAGGGATATTTAAACATTAACTACCAAATTCCAAAAACAAAAATAAGACAAAATATCATTTCAGCTATAATAAAATGGAAAACCAAAGTAAAAATATTATAGATAAAACAATTGTAAAATAACAAAAAACATAAAAAGCTAACTCAAAACTAAAACATAAAATAACAACAATCAACAGAGTAGTAAACGTGTAATTCATAATTTATTAAGCAACAAATTTATGTAATTATGTGCCAAGAGTCTCTACTATCCAAGTACCACATGCTTTCACAAGGTCTCAAATGAGATCTTACCTACAAAATCACCAAATGTCAGATTTAGGAACTCAAACAAGTTTGGGTCCCTTCTTATGAAAAGAAGAATACAATGTATTTGTGTTATGCTATGAAACATGCAATTTTGGTCTCCAAACCCAATGTATACTACGGTGAATAGTAGAAGTGTGTGAAATGTGTTCTAGCATACCACATGAAAAATTTCTAACTCAAGGAAAAGGATTTACTACTGCAGTTGGGCTATAATGTCTTTTCCTAGGTTTTGGCTTTAGATCAAGTGTTGATGTATTCCAATTTCTCTCAAGTGTATTCAATTTAGCTTTAAACTTTAAGTTAGCACTTTCTAAAATAGCACTATCAATATTCAAACAGTGTTCTTTATTCTCAGATTCTTCAATATAAGTTTTAAAATCATATTCAAATGAGGCGTAGGATGCTTTCAAAGAATCATGGTTAACAATCAAATCAAAATGCTTTTTATTTAAATCATTAAATTCATCAAGTAAAGACATATGATTGCTATCAAGTAGAGTGTGATCTTTACTTAAACTTTCATGCTCTTTTTGCAAATTCAAAAACTCCTATTTTAAACTAGCTTGCGATTTCTTAAGTTTCTTATATGATGCATGAATTTTCTCATAAATTTTAAGTAATTGATTATAGGTTGGTTCACATACCTCTTCTTGATCAGATTAACCAAGATGATCACCCATTAAGCACAAATTTGTTATCTTTTCTTCAGTTTCAGTCTTAGATGAGTCATATGTAGAATCTGCCCAGAATGTATTTTGGTTCTACTTCTTGTCGTTCCTATATTTAGATTTCTCCTCACCCTTTTCTTTGCTTGAGTGATTCTTAAGTGTAGAATAATCGGCTTTAATATATCCAGGCTTCCTATATTCAAAACAAATAATATTAGGAGAACTTTTATAGTTTTTACTATCCTTGCCTCTTTTCCACTTCTGATGATACTTATTGTTCTTTCTTAAAAAGCTTTTGAATTGCTTGGTGATGAAGGCAACATCATCTCTTTCAGACCCAAAAGAATCAGTATCCATGCTGTTGGCCTACAGTGTCACAGTTTTCTCCTTCTTTTTCTCACTTGCATCAAGATTTATTTGATTCACCCCTTACTCGTAAGCAATGAGTGATCCAAAAAAATTATCAATAGAATAAGTATTTAAATCTTTAGATATAGTAATTGCAGTAATCTTAGCATCAAAAGAAGAATACAAACATCTCAAAAATTTATTGACTATTTCATAATTAGTTAGCACTCTTCCTAAAGCAAGCAATGAGGTGATAATTTGAGTAAACCTAATATACATGTCAAAAATTAATACAGTAGTTTTCATACGAAAAAGTTCATAGTCATGTAATAAAATATTCAACCTAGATTGTTTAACTTCATTGGTTCCTTCATAAGTTACACACAATCTATCACAAATTTTCTTACCAATTGCATAAGTTGAAACATGCATATAATCTTCAGATTTCAAAGCAAAGAAAAAATAGTTCAAATATTTCACATTAAGTTGTGTCAAATCTCTTTCATCAAAAGTATATTTAGTAAAAGGAAGTTCAGTTTTAATTCCATTAATCTCATAAGAAGGAGGTGTATAACCTTCTTTAATAAGCATCAACATATGATAATCAAGTGATTGTAAAAATGTAGACATACGAGTTTTCAAAAAATTAAAAGGAATATTGTTAAACAAAGGTGGTCGTGTAATAGAATATCCTTCCGTAGTATTACAATTACAAAAGTTAGCCACTAATAGAAATTTAAAAATCTACAAAAACTAAATTTTATGAATTCCGCTGTCTGATACCAATTGAAAGTTCTCTTATGGTACTTAAAAGTCTGACAGGGATGTTATGCCCTTATGAACTAGTCCCAAGGCTAACTAAGAGGGGGGGGGGAATGAATTGGTATTTTAAAAAATCTTTCAATCAAAACATAATCTTAAAACAAAAATAAAAATTCACCATAGAAATCAAAGTGCAAAAATTAAATACGAAAGCAGTAATAAAGAAGATAGAAATTTATAATGGTTCAGTCAACTCGACCTACGTCAACTTCTCGGAGGCACCCTCCGAGTATTGCACTAAACTCAGTGTCTCTCATTTTTCCCCCACAACAAGGTGGAGAAGCCTTTATAAACCTCCTTTTCACCAACCCAGGTGAGGCATAGAACCTAACTCCTTTTATTTTCTCCAGAAGCAGGCTGAGATCCCAACTCCTTTTGCTTCCTCCCAAAGGAGGTAGAGAACCTTGATCAAATGTTGAAGCAGATCTCTCTAGAACCCCTAAGGAACTAAGGATGATGATTGGAGAAGATGATAATAGATCCTTAATTGGAGCAACCATTATGAAACCCCTCATAAACTCCCCCTCATAATATCCTCTCTCTCTCTCTCCTTGCTCTCCCTCTCCTCTAGCTCTCCTAGGTTAGAATAGTAGCAAAAGTTGATCTCTTAGGTAAAAAAAGAGATCTTATATAGAAGATCTTCGGAATAGCTCTTAATTTCACTAAACTGATTTTATCGTCCAAGACGATATAAATATCATCCTGTATGATCAGTACAAATTAAGCTCAATCAACTAGGATGATTTGGGATGATCATAAGGTTTTCGTTCATATCATCCAGGCCGATAGTATATCGTCCTGTAAGATTATTATAAATAATTAAATATCATCCAGAATATCACCCTGAATAGAAGCTGGTCGATGTTTGATCGTTCAGAAATAACTAGGGTTTTTGAACTGATTATCCTGGCTGATCCTACGATCATCTAAGATGATATGATCGAGTAATCATATCTTAATTACTTTTCTTAATTACCAGATTAGTTTAGGTATAATTGTATTGCATCATTCAAGATGATGTCCTGAGCGATGTCCATAAATAAAATCTACCTAAATGGTTCTGGCGATTGATTCTTTCTGATTTAAGCCTATCATCCCAGCCGATACAAATATATACTTAATAATAGGTGTCTTAACCAAGATGCCCTAATTAGGGTCTCTATTTTTAACTGATCATCTAAACTTATTTATGGATCATCCCGAATGATGTGAACAAAAATAGAAAACTCTAAAATAGTCAGAAAAATTCCCCCAATTATGTGTGTACAAGGTTACTTAGCATTAAGAACCACATCATTTATAATAGACTCAAGAAAAGGAAAAGTTTACAAACTAACTCAGATCTACTCTACCCAATCTTGAACTGGTTTAAATTGCATTTTGATCTTATGGACCTGAAATGTTAGTAGGTAAGATAATCGTAGAGAATTAGAAGTGTTTGCTATTATTAAAATTATATTTCCTAAAAACATATTTGCAATAAAGTGTACAAGAAGATGAATCATGATCATGAAGAATGATGAAAGGAATATTTTTTCCATCTTGCATAAAGTCATAACGATATTATTTTGTAACATCTACAACTCAGTGAGAATGATAACATTAATTTACATAAATTAACTTTAAGAAATGTGATATTTCCACCGCAATGCGCAAATTTCATTTAAAGGTGTACATGACCGAAGCGCAATGGGTAGAATGTGTTGTGAATCTGATTTCAAGGAATATAATTTTGATGATAAAAACACTTCTGTTTCTCTATGACTGCCTTGCCTACTAACTTTTTAGGGCCACAAGATCAAACTACAATTTGAACTAGCTCAAGATTGGGTAGACTAAGTCTAAATTAGTTTGTAATCCTTTACCTTTTCTTGGGTAAATTGTAAATGATATAGTTTCTGATGCTAAGTAACCTTGCACACACACACTTGGGGGAAAATTTATGACTATTTTAGAGTTTTTTGTTTTTGATGACATCGTCCATGATGATCCAAATATCAGCCTAGTAGATTAGTTAAAAAAATAAAAATCCTAATTAGGGTATCCTGATTAAGGCAGACACAATTAAATGCATTGTCTTGGATGATATTTATATTGGCTGGGACGATAGGCTAAAATCAGAAAGAATCTGCCACCAGATCTATTTTGGTATCTTTTATTTTTGGACATCATCCACGATATCATCCTGGATGATGCATTATAATTATGCCTAAATTGGTCTGATAATTAAGAAAAGTAATTAAGGCCTGATTGCTTAATTATATCATTTTGAATGATCACAGGATCGACTGGGATGATCAGTTCATAAACCTTAGTTGTTCCTAAATGATCAAATATTGGCATGCTTCTATTCAGGGCAGTGTTCTGGATGATATGTATTGATTTAAACTAATCATTCGAGATGATCGTGAGATCGACCTAAATGATCAAGTTATTTTTACATCATTTAGACATCGATTCAGGGCGATGTTCTGGATGACATTCAATTATTTGTACTAATCATATATGATGATATAAATAAAAACCTTCTAATCATCCCAGATTGCCCTGATTGATTGAGCTAAATTTGTACTAATTGTACAGGACGATAAAGTCAGTTTATTGCAATTAAGAGCTATTTTGAAGCTCTTCTATATAAGACCTCTTGTTCTACCCAAGAGAGTATCTTTTGCTGCTGTCCTGATCTGAGAGAGCAAAGAGGAGAGGGAGAGCAAGGGAGAGATAGAGAGGATCTTGTGAGGGGGAGTTTGTGAGGGCTTTCACAAAGGTTTCCCCAAGAAAGGATCCATTGTAATCTTCTCTGGTCATCGTCCTTAGTTCCTTGGGGATTCTAGAGAAGTCTACTTCAGCATCTGATCTAGGTTCTTTGACTGCTTCAGGAGAAAGCAAAAAGAGTTTGGCTCTCTCCCTTCTTTTGAAGGATACAAAAGGAGTTGGGTTCTCTACCTCACCGGGGTTGGTGGAAAGGAGGTTTATAAAGGCCACTCTACCTTACTGTGGGGGCAAAATGAGAGACACTGTATTTAGTATAATACTTAAAGGAGAGGCTCCGGGGAGTGGACATAGGTCAAGTTGACTGAACTATTATAAATTATATGTTCTTTATTACTGCTTCCGCATTTAATTTTCACACTTTAATTTCTATTGTGAACTTTAATTTAAGTTTGTGCTTTTTCTTAAAGAATTTTTAAAATACCAATTCACTTCCCTATTATTTAGCCTTGGGACTAGTTCAGTATGGCTTTACATCCCTATCAAACTTGTAAGTGGTATCATAGCGAGATTCATAAAATTTAGTTTTTGAAAACTTTTGAATTTCGATCAATGGCTAACTTTGGTAATTGTAATACTGTGGAAGGTTATTATATTACCCATCCACCTTTGTTTAACAATATTCCTTTTGATTTTTAGAAAACTCATATATCTACATTTTTACAATTGATTGATTATCGTATATGGATGCTTGTTCAGGATGGTTATTCACCTCCATCATGTGAAATTAATGGCATTTAAACTAAACTTCTTTTTACTGAATGAACTTTTGATGAATGATATTTAGAGTAACTTAATGTGAAATGTTTGAACTATCTTTTGTGCTTTAAAATTGGAAGATTACATGCATGTTTCAACTTGTACTACCAGTAAAGAAATTTAGGATAGATTGTATACTAGTTATGAAGGAACCAATGAAGTTAAATAATCTAGGTTGAATATTTTGTTGCATGACTATAAAATTTTTCGTATGAAATCTACTAAATTAATTTTTAACATGCTAATTAACTCTTTTATAGTTAGTTAGCTCTCTTTGAAAAGTATGCAATGAGGTGAAAATTTGAGCAAAAGAAGGAGAAAAGTATGGTGCTAAAGGTCAACAACACGGACACTGATTCTTCTGGGTCTGAAAGTGATGATGTTTCCTTAATCACGAGGCAATTTAAAAGCTTTATAAGGAAGAATCACAACCATCAGAAATGGAATAAATGTAAGAGTAGCAAAAATTATAAAAGTTTTTTTCATGTTATTTATTTTGAATGCATGAAGCCTGGACATATCAAAGCTGATTGTCGTACAGTTAAGGATTACCCAAACTAGAAGAAGGGTGAAGAGAAATTCAAGTTCAGAAAAGACAAGGATAAGAAGCGGTCCCAAAAGGTTTTCTGGGCAGATTCTACAATTAACTCATATGAGACTGAAGCTGAAGAGGAGACAACAAACTTATGCTTAATGGGTGATCATCTTGGTCAGTATGATAAAAAAGGTGTATGTGAATCAACCTAAAATCAATTACTTGAAGTTTATAAGAACATTTATGCATCATATAGGAAACTTAAGAAAATTCATGCTAGTCTGAAATTAAAATTTTCAAATTTGCAAAAAGAGTATGAAATTTTAAGTAAAGATCATACTCAACATGATAGCAATCACATGTCATTACTTGATGAGTTTGATGAATTGAATATAAAAAATTATGAATTGATTGTTGAGTATGATTCTTTAGAAGTATCATATACCTCACTTGAATATGATTTTAAAACATATATTGAAGAATCTGAGCATATGAAGGACAATTTGAATGTTAATAATGATGTTTTAGAAAGTGCTAACTTGAGATTTAAAGCTAAATTAAATACACTTAAGAGAAATTGGAATACTTCCATACTTGATCTAAAGCCAAAACCTAGAAAGAGGCATTATAACCCAAACAGATAAGTAAATCATTTTCCTGGAGCTAGATGTTTTTCATGTGGCATGCTAGAACATATTTCACAAACTTGCACTATTCACCATAGTACACATTGGGTGTGGAGACCCAAATTGCGTGATTCACAGCATAACATATTTACATTCCATTCTTCTTTTCATAAGAAGGGACCCAAACTTGTTTGGGTTCCTAAATCTGACATTTGATGAATTTGTAGGTGTGCTCTCACCAAATATCTCGTGAGAGCATGTGGTACCTGGACAGCAGATACTCACGATACATGATTGGAGATGCCGATCAATTTGCTACATAGGAGGTCAGGGCTGGAGGCAAGGTTACTCTTGGAGACAACACCACCAAGAAAGTGGTGGGCATTGGTATGATTAGAAATTCCAAGAACCTTTTGATTGAAAATATTTTGCTTGTAGATGGACTGAAACATAACTTACTAAACATTAATTAGCTATGAAATAAGGGCTTCATCGTAAAAGTTTTGGCAAATACATATATTATTAACTTGAATAATAATACTATTTTACAAAAAAAAAAGCATATTAACAATGTTTACATGGTTGACTTAAATATTATTGAATGTGCTACTTCATTTTGCTTAAAAATCACTACTGATGATTCATGGTTGTAACACAGGAGATTATGTCATGCCAGTATGAAAAGCCATAAGAGAGTGACCTAAAAGGACCTTGTTAGAGGTGTCTCCAAGCTTAAATTCACCAAAGACCACCTTTGTGATGCCTACCAACTAGAGAATCAAGTCCATTCCTCTTTCAATTCCATTAAGGACATTAGCACCTCTAGACCTTCAGAAGTCCTTCACATGGATTTGTTTGGACCCATTAGTACTACCAGCTTAGGGGAGAAAGTCTATGGATTTGTGATTATTGTTGACTACTCAAGGTTCACTTGGATTAATTTTTTGTCACATAAGAGTGAGTTTTTTGATGAGTTTAGATCCTTCTCCACTTAGATTCATAAAAAGTTAGGTTGTTAGACCTTGACCATCCATAGTGATTATAGTGGAGAGTTTGAAAATCAGAGATTTGGAGACTTTTTTGAGGATTAAGGGATTAGTCACATCTTCTCAGCTCCTAGGACCCCTCAATAGAATGGGATAGTTGAAAGGAAGAACAGGACCTTAGTTGAGACTGCTAGAGTCATGCTTACTGAGTATTCACTTTCAAAATATTTTTGGGCTGAAGCAGTAAACACAACTTTTTATGTGTTGAATAAGATGAATGTTAAAGCCAAACTTGATAAGAAACCCTATGAGATCCTTAAGGGTAGGACACCCAACCTTTCCCACCTTCATGTGTTTTGTTGTAAGGTTTTCATTCTTAATAATGAGAAGTCACACTTAGAAAACTAAAATTTGATGAAGGAGTGTTCTTAGGATATTCTAATGTGGGAAAATCCTTTAGGGTGTTTAATAAAAGGACTTTGGTGGTGGAGGAGACTACTCATGTAGTATTTGATGAATCTGATCCTAAGGAGTCTAGTGTTGAGGAAGAAGATGGTGTTGGAAAGATTACCTAAGGTGTTAAAAATTTGGAGAAGAGTGTAGAGCCACAAAACACTGAAGGTGTAGGTGAGATTAACCAAGGAGTAGAAAATCCAAATATGGAGGAAAGGGTAGAACCTACACGCACCTTGCTTAGGGATTGGAGATATTCTTTGAGTCATTCTAAAGAACAGATCTTAAGAGACTCTTTTAAAGATTTTAGAACTAGGAATAAACTTAGAAAGGAAGTAAACAACTCTTCCTTTATCTTAATGATTAAACCCACCAACATTAATCAAGCCTTTTCTGATGAGGTTTGATTCTTAGCCATACAAGAAGAATTAAATTGATTTATTAGGAATGATATTTGGAGCTTGTAGAAAGACCAAAGAGACAAAGTGCAGTTAGAATCAAATGGGTCTTTAAGAATAAGATGAAGGAATTTGGTGTGGTGGTTAGGAATGAGGAAAGATTGGTAGCTAAAGGGTACAACTAAATAGAAGGGATTGATTTTGTGGAGACCTTTACCCCTGTAATTAGATTGGAAGATATTAGAGTGCTACTAGCCTTTGCTTGTTATAAGGGATTTAAGCTTCACCAAATAGATGTGAAGAGTGCCTTTTTAAATGGGGTAATAAAAGAGGATGTGTTCGTAGAGAAATCTCCAGGTTTAGAGAGCTATCAATTTCAAAATCATATTTTCAAATTAAAAAAAGACCTTATATAAATTAAAATAAGAATTAAGAGCTTGATATGAGAGGCTTAACACATTTTTACTAAAGAGGGATTTTGTTAAGGGAAGCGTAGACACCAACCTTTTTTTTTGAGGAAAGTAGGAGATGAGTTACTCATTGTTTGGATATATATTGATGACATACTTTTTGGATATTCTGATAAAAATCTAGGTGATGATTTTTCTAAAATAATGAGTAAGAAATTTGAGATGAGTATGATGGGAGAGTTGTCCTACATTTAGGATTTAATATAAGATAATTAGATGATGGAACCTTTATAAGTGAAATAAAGTACATGAAGGATATCTTGAAAAAATAAAAAATAGATAAAGCCAAGCCAATAAATACTCCCGTGATTTCTAATATTAAGATGGATAAGTGTTAAGATAGTTGCTATTTGTATGCTTTACATTTTTTGCAACTTGTATAGTTTTGATGATTCCAAACATTATTGTTCAAATGTGTAGTTATCTCCTAACAATTTTAGAAGATTTGTATTTGCTCTTGTGTGTACTAATATTTCAGGAAAATCGAACTCCAGACTACGAAGACTT
>NW_021319382.1:149041-155969 GCF_001605985.2 Dendrobium catenatum
GGACATTAACTTAGGTTTAACAACCTATTTAGTAGACTTAACAATAAGGACTCAAATGGAAAATCTGTTGATCAAAAGAAGTATAGAGGGATGATTGGATCTTTACTTTATTTGATTGCTAGTCAACCTGATATAATATTTAGTGTTTATCTCTGTTCTAGATTTCAAGCTAATCCTAAAAAATTCAACCTAACTACAGTTAAGAGAATTCTTAGATATCTTTTATGAATCCAAAACCTAGGAATCTGGTATCCTATGCACAACACTTCTTTTGAGATTATTGGATATTCTAATTCTGATTTTATAGGATGTAGGGTGGATAGAAAGAGCACTTCTGGAACTTTCTATTTCTTAGGACAGTCTTTAGTCTTCTGGTCTAGTAGAAAATAAAACTATGTTGCACTTTCCACTGCTGAAGCTGAGTATATTGCCTTAAGAAGTTGTATTGCCCATGTCCTTTAGTTGAAAAAACAAATTCTGGATTTAGGATTACCTATAGGAATAATTTCAATCCTTTGTGATAACACTGGTGCCATCTACATCTTTAAGAATCCTATCTAATATTCAAGGACCAAACATATTGATATAACACATCACTTTATTAGATATCATATGACCAAAGATGATATTGAGTTATACCATGTGACAACTGATAATCAATTGGCTCACATCTCTATTAAACCACTGAATTTTGACATATTTAGCATCTTAAGAACTAGATTGGGTGTGATTGACATAAATATATGAATTGTTGTTTACTGAATTCTGAATTTTCTATTTTATTATTTTTTTTTTATTTTGTTTCACTTTACTTATTTTAGTTTTTACTAGTTTTTGCTTCTCTTCTTTATTTTATTTCTGTTATTTTATTTTTGTAATCATCGCTGAAATGATATTTTATGTCATATTTTGTTTTTTTTTAATTTGTAGTTAATATTTTACATCTGTTAATCTGTTAAAGGAAAAAAAAAAAAAAACATTGTTGATTGTTTCTCTTCCTCTAACCTATTGTAGTAGTGTAATTTTTATTTCTAAACAAAAGTTTACCTCAAATTAATAATTGGACTTTTTACGATTGAGATCTTTTATATCTTGCTACAGTAATCTATCTTATATTTATATTATTCAAAGTCTTTATATTACTTTCAAGTTTTCTCATCATCATGTTATTACATTTAGCATATAATTTTGATTCTATTTTATGGTTTGTTCATCCTTATATTAGAGAGTAAGTTTTCTTCTCTAATATCTATAAGATATACTCACAACTGGGAATATTTAAGAGTTTTGAAAAGGGTTATAGCTTGCAAAAATAAAAAAAGTGGCAAATAATGTCAAATCAAAATACGCGCAATGATGTCAAATTGAGAATTATACACAAAGTATATGAAAAATTAAAAGATGCAGAAAGTGCACCATTTAATTGATAAGAGGTATAAAATGATCCCACCAAAGCATGTTCTCTTCTCTTCCAAATTTTTAAAACTTAGAAAAATTCAAGTGTCACTTGATATTTTCAAAGGCTTGATTTTGAATCTCACGATTATGATAAATTACCTTGATACATTATTCTATAAGATATTTTTCTGAAACTAAGTCTTGAATGGATCTTTTTTTCTTATCCAATTAATTTTTCCGAGTTAGGTCTTTTGTTTTCAAAAGACGATTTTGCCCTGAGAGAAGTCCGAGCTAGAGTTAACAGGATCAGATATTCTATCGGTTTCAAAATTCAATGATGTTAACACATTGGTCTTACAAGTCTATAAAATAATTCACATGGAGACATTGTCATATTCTTGCTTTGATTAAAAAAAATAACTTTGCTTTTGTTCTTCTTTTTCCCATTTACTTTTTTGGTTTTTTCCTCCTTTTTTATTATGTCAAAAGAGGGAGTAGTGTTTGAGTTGTTTTCATTTTATTTAATTTTGATTGATGATTATTTTTCATCATTAAAAAGGGGGAGATTGTTGCAAATCTAATTTTAGGGAATATAATTTTGATGATAGCAAACACTTCTGTTTCTCTATGACTGTTTTGCCTACTAACATTTCAGATCCACAAGATCAAACTGTAATTTGAACCAACTTAAGATTGGGCAAACTAAGACTAAGTCAGTTTGTAATCTTTTACCTTTTTTGGGTCAATTATAAATGATGTAGTTCTTAACGTTAAGTAACATTGCACACACACTTGGGAAAAAATTTCTAACTATTTTAAAGTTTTTTATTTTTGATCATATCGTCCGGGATGATCCAAACATTAGCTTGGATAATCAGTTAAAAAAAATAAAAACCCTGATTAGGGGATCCTAGTTATGGCAGCCATAATTAAGCGCATCATCCTGGATGATATTTGTATCAGCCGGTATGATAGGCTCAAATTAGAAAGAATTTGCCTCCAGATCTATGTAGGTATCTTTTATTTTTGGACATCATCTAAGACATCGTCCTGGATGATGAAATGCAATTATGCTTAACTTAATCTAATAATTAAGAAAAGTAATTAAGGTTTGATTGCTCGATCATATCATCCTGGACGATTACAGGATCAGTCAAAACGATCAGTTCACAAACCTTAATTATTCATCGACGATCAAACATAGCCCTACTTCTATTCTGGGTGATGTTCTGGATGATATGAACTGAATTGAACTAATCTTCCAGGATGATCATGAGATCGGCTTAGACGATCAAGTTATTTTTATATCATCTATACATCCATTCAGGGTGATGTTCTGGATGATATTAAATTATTTATACTAATTATACAGGATGATATCCTATCAACCTGGATGATATGAACAAAAACCTTTTGAGTATCCCTAATCATCCTGACTGATTGAGCTAAATTTATACTAATCATATAGGATTAAATTCAAATTATTCTGGACTATAAAGTCAGTTTGTTGCAATTAAGAGATATTCTGAAGGTCTTCTATATAAGACCTCTTGTTCTACCCAAGTGAGTATCTTTTGTTATTGTCCTAACTTGAGAGAGCAAGAGGAGAGGGAGAGCAAGGGAGAGAGAGAGAGAGAGAATATCTTATGAGGGTGAGTTTGTGAGGAATTTCATAAAGATTGCTCCAAGCAAGTATCCATCATCATCTTCTCCAGTCGTCGTCACTAGTTCCTTGGGGGTTCTGGAGAGGTCGACTTTAGCATCTGATCGAGGTTATCTGCCTGCTTTAGGAAGAAGCAAAACGAGTTAGGTTCTCTGCCTACTTCTGGAGGAAGCAAAAGGAGTTGGGATTCTCTACCTCACCGGGGCCGGTGGAAAGTAGGTTTGTAAAGGCTTCTCTAGTTTGCTGTGGGGGTAAAAGGAGATACACTGTGTTTAGTGCAGTACTCAGAGGAGAGGCTCCGGGGAGTGGACGTAGGTTAAGTTGACCGAATCACTATAAATTTTTGAGTTCTTTATTACTGCTTCTGCATTTAATTTCTGCACTTTGATTTCTATGACAAACTTTGGTTTAGGTTTATGCTTTTGCTTAAAGAATTTTTAAAATACCAATTCAACCCCCTCCTTCTTAATTAGCCTTGGGACTAGTTCATTAGATCTTAACATCCTTGTCAAACTTTTAGAATGTCTTCTAATAGAACATGATAGTCATGAATTTTTAAACCCATAATTTTACAATCAACAACATTGACTCATCTAGATATGTTTGATGCATAGCCTTTAAGGAATTTCAAATTCTTTAGAACTTCACAAAACATCACTTGGTCTTTCTTTGACATTGTGAAATGAGCTATTGGTAATGAGTATCTACCATCCTCTAAAATTTGCGGATGCAAATCGCTTTTTATTCTAATGTCAACCAAATATTATCTTACTTGTAAGTTATCTTTTGATTTTTCCAAATCGAGCAATGTTCCAAAAAAAAAATATCATAAATATTCTTCTCAATATGCTTAGCATCCAAGTTATGTGGTAATATATTATACTCCTAATAAGGTAGGTTAAAGAAATTTGATTTTTTCTTTCATCCTTCAAACCTTGACCTACGTCCACTCCTTGGAGGCACACTCCAAGTATTGCACTAAAATAAGTGTCTCTCCTTTAGCCCCCACAGCTAGGCGGAGAAGTCCTTACAGAATCACTTCCACCTTCTTCGGTGTGGCAGAGTCGCCGAGTCCTTTGACACCAAGGAGATCTTTAATGCAAGTTACCGACATTATCGTCCAGGATGATAGGCATATCGTCATGGTCGATTAGTTCAAATATGAGGAAAATCATCCTAAATATCGTCCTGAAATGAAGCTGGATGATGTCTAATCATCCCGGACGATCTTGCGATCGGCCAGGATGAAATCCCCATTAATTGCTTTCCAAAATTGCCTGAGAAATTTTGGAAAAATTTTCCTGGATCGTTCTGGATGATATTTTATAGTCCAGGCCGATCCACCAGGCCGATATCAAAAAATAAGAATTTCATAAGTAGATATGGCGGCGGATTCTTTCTGAATTGAGCCTATCATCCTGGCCAATACAAAATCGTCTAGGACGATGTGTTTTGCATAAAGATGGCTGCTTTAATGAGGATGCCCTAATTAGGGTTTCTTCTTTTGAACAGATCATCCCGGCCGATATAAATATCATCCAGGACGATGTTACCAAAAACAGTAAACTCTAAGGAACAGTCAGAAACTCTTATATGTTACAAAGCATCAGGAGCCACAGCAATTACAATAGACTCAATAAAGGAAAAAGGGTACAAACTGACTCAGACCTAGTTTATCCAATCTTGAGCTGATTCCAAAATGTAGTTCGATCTTGTGAACCTGAAACGTTAGTACATAAGGCAATCATAGAGAAATAAGGAATGTTTGCTATCATCAAAATCATAAACCATAGATCTACAAGAATCTTCCCTTTTTGATGATGGAAAACAATTCAATTTGAATTTTTAAAAAAAGTAATATCTCCCTATCTCCCCCTCACTAGAATAAACCCATTTAAAAAATAGGGGAGATAAAAATGTTTTTGTTGTTTTAATTTTTTTGAAAAGAAAAAAAAGGATACAAATTCAACATTACGTTCTCCCCCTTTGACATTATCAAAAAGAGAAGAGGCACAAAAAACAAAACGAATGAAAGACAAAAATATTCCCTGATCTAGTGAAAAAGCAAATATTCTTAAAATGAGAAAGTTACCTCTTGGTTTTAATCAAAAACTTAGTAGAATTGAATTGACAACGTATAATCCAAAAAAAGTAAGAAATTCATAAATTATTAATCCAAGCTTAAGTTCTTTTAAAGGCTAAAAAAAACTTTTTAATTCAATATCCAAATCAAGAAATAAACGGGAAAAAGAAACATTAATTTTTTTTAAAACTCTTTTCATAAAACATATCTAATAGAAGATCAATGCACGAATTGCTGAATCAAAAACCAAAATTTTCAAGCACAAGTTTCGAATATATCAAGGATTTTCTTAAGTTTATTAGTAGTATAAGAAATGGTAAGCATTAAACTTTGTAGGCTCATTTTATGTCCTTGACAATTGGTTGGCGTACTACGCATCTTTTGACTTTTGATACACTTTTGTGTATATTTTTTCAATTTGACGTCATTGCGCATCTTTTATTTTTGGCATCATTGGCCAATTTTATTTTTTAATATGCTACCTTTCTAAAATCTTAAAAAACAAAAGTAAACACATCATATTGATAAATCAAATTCTTGATTAAGAAATTTATGAGTTAGATTCAACAACTTGCAAAAAATCCCTATGCAATAAATAAAATGTAAGGAGATAAAAAATTTAGTTTCAAAAACCAATTTAAAGATGAAAAAGATTTTAAATCAAGATGAAAAAGATTTTAAATCAAAAGTAGGATAACCTCTTTTAGGAAATAGAGATTGAGAATAAAAAACATGTGTTTCCTTCCTTTCACTGTTTTAGAGAAGTAAAACACAACTTACCAAAGATTTTAAGAAAAAATAGAAAGTATATTTTTCATTTTTAGAAAAGTGAATGTCTGTGTTGATCAGAGAAAAACTTTCACAAAAGAAAATTTCAAAAAATAAACAAAACAAAAATATAAAATAAAAATGAAGAACATAAAAACAAAAATACTACTCAAAACACGAAAGGCTTTTAACCATTATCTCTCTCTTGGTCCGATGCTTTAGAAACCAGATCTGCCCATGAGATTTTTTACCTTTCAATATTTCTCCAGTTTAAATTTTACTTTGTCTTGCCCTTTTCCTTCGTAGGAAGAATTTTTTAATTAGGGCACTGATTTTTTATATATCCAGGCTTCCTACATCGAAAGCAAATAATGTCATAAGAAATATAGTCATCCTTACCACTTTTACCGTTTTTCCACTTTTGCTTATGCTTTGGTGAGCTTTGTGATTTGCTTGTCAACTTATTACATTCGTCACCAACTAAGCTATCTTTTTCTGTATCTTCAGTTTTTAGAACAATCGTTTCACCTGCATCCAAAAGTCTTTGACTTAAATCTTGCTCGTAGGTAATGAGTGAGCCAATCAAATTATCAATAGAATAATCATTCAAATCTTTTAATTCACAAATAGCAATAACTTTGGCATCAAATTTATTAAGTAAACATCGAAGAATTTTATTGACTTTTTCAAAATTTAAAAACTCCTTTCCTAAAGCATGTAATGATGTTACAATCTGAATGAACCTGGTATACATGTCTAAGATCATTTCAAAATGTTTCTTGGAAAATAGTTCAAAATCATGCATTAACATATTCAACTTGGGTTGCTTGATTTAACTAGTGCATTCGTATATGGTGTGTAGTTTATCCCAAACTTCCTTACCAGTAGTGCACGTGGATACTAACATAAAATCTCTAGAATTTAAAGCATAGAAAAAGCAATTTAATGATTTGCATTCAATTGAGCATTGAGTTGTTCTTCCCTATTCCATTGATTAAAAGGAATATCAATTTTAA
>NW_021319382.1:156591-163490 GCF_001605985.2 Dendrobium catenatum
AAAAATAAGAAATTCCTAAGTAGATATGGCGGCAGATTCTTTCTGAATTGAGCCTATCGTCCTAGCCGATACAAAATCATCCAAGACGATGTGTTTTGCATAAAAACGATTGCTTTAATGAGGATGCCCTAATTAGGGTTTCTGCTTTTGAACAGATCATCCCGGCCGATATAAATATCGTCCAGGACGATGTTACCAAAAGCAGTAAACTCTAGGGAACAGTCAGAAACTCTTATACGTTACAAAGCATCAGGAGCCACAATAAATACAATAGATTCAAGAATTAAAAAAGGTAAAAACTGACTCAGACCTAGTCTACCCTATCTTGAGCTGAATCCAAAATGTTGTTCGATCGTGTGAACCTGAAATGTTAGTACATAAGACAATCGTAGAGAAATAAGGAATGTTTGCTATCATCAAAATCATAAACCATAGATCCACAACAATTCAAATTGAATTTTGAATTGAATTGTTTGTCATCATCAAAATCATAAACCATAGATCCACAACACGGCAGGCTTGCACCTTAATACCATTAGATTCAAGGCTTATCTTGAGGGAAGATCACGAAAGAAGAAGATCTCTTTGGCGTCAAAGGAATCGGTTACTCTGCCGCACCGGGGAAGGTTGAAGTGATTTTGTAAGGGCTTCTCCGCCTAGCTGTGGGGGCTAAAGGAGAGACACTAAGTTTAGTGCAATACTTGGAGGGTGCCTCCAAGGAGTGGTCGTAGGTCAAGGTTTGACCAAACTACTATAAATCTGGTGTATTCTTTCTTTTATTACTTTCGCATTTAATTATAGCATTTGGTTTTCTTTATGGTGATATTGGTTTTGATTTGTGTTTTGATTGAATGATATTTTTTACCAATTCACCTCTCTCTTAATTAACTTTAGGCCAGTTCATAGGGCCTAACATCCCTAATGAACTTTATGCAGATCGCATGTTGAAAGTTTGCCCCCTTGCTGCATCATAATATTGAACTCCATGCAATAATTGACATAACTCTTGAATCAAAAGTTAAAGGTAAATATCAATAGCATTTCTTGGTCTTTTTTGCACATGTATTATAGTTGATAGGATAAACGAATCATGTTTCATCCTAACCAAAGGTGGCATATTATATGGAACTAAAAGCACAGGCCAAATACTATATGTACTACTCATAAAGCAAATGTAGAAAAGTCCTCACATATATAGTACTCCACTTATAGGTGATGATGATTAATATGCAGTGGATACTAAATCATCCTTACAGTTGGTAATCATCGAACATCAATCAAATGTATCAACCTTCAACAAGCAAGGATAAAGATCTGCAATACATATAAGCTCTCTATGAAGAAAGATGTATGTATAACATGCCACTTGTGGGTAGACACAAAAAGACTTTAGCAAATGCATTATCTTGAAGTCAATTTCAGCCTGTAAAGGAAGACATCTACCTTTCAACATGCGATCACAATAAGATGCATGGAGAATACGACAAGTACAAGTTCCTATGACCCAAAGCAGGAGAATCGTTAGTGCACTACAATCCACCTGCAGAAAATAAGTGGTACATGACAGTCTACCTGTACAAAGCAGCTGACAACTCAATCTAGAAGCTTCTATAGCATGCCATCGGATCTGCAACACTTATACAAGCAGACAGAAGGCGTCTACAATCTATAATATCACGAGTCTACAATCTACAACACCACGCCACCGGATCTGCAACACTAATACAAGTAGATAGAAGATGTCTACAATGTACAACGCCACACCATCAGATCTGCAACACTTATACAAGGAAACATAAGGCGTCTACAATGTACAATGCCAATCCATTAAATCTGTAACTTCTATGCAAGTGAACAAAAGGCGTCTACAAATACTTTCAAAGTACCCCCACACGTGCACAGTAGTTTGTATACATATAGGTATACTAAAATGGGTAAAAACAATAATGAAACCCATATAGGCCCTGAAGAGCATGTTATTAGTACACATGTGGCATCTATGAATACTGCATGGGTAAATAAATTTGAACCCAATCCTCTTAAGCAAGCAAAAAGGAGTCGATAGTGTATAATTATAAAATGCCCACAAACACCCACATGGGCCCTGGCAAGCGTGTTATTGGTACACAGGTGATGTCTAGGGATACTGCACGGGTTAATAAGTAATTCAAGTTTGAACTCGATCCTTCTATACGTATCAATAGGAGTCGACAGGGTTCGAACTATCAAACAAATACACGGTTGTGGAAACAGGCATATTTGTTTTAATACATTTATATTAGGCCTTCAAGGCCTATAATTAAAAGAATTCACTAACAAAGACATAATTTCTATGAAACCCGATTCTCTATCGGCAAGTAGATAGGGTAGCCAGGGTTCAATCAACAAACAGAAGTAACTCCTTGCACCTCGATAATGCCGTGTTGAATGTAAATCTCAACCATAGGGGTCCATTCCAAATAATTCAAAATGCTCACAAAATTCTAAAATCATCCCAAAAATCTAAAAACCCAAATATTTAAAATTATAATTATCCATCCATACTTAAAGAAAAGTCCATCCACCCTTCGCAACAGTTTGCCGAGGTGGACAAATTAAAATTTACTTAAACTCACATAGATCCAAATGTCTAGTCAAAAATATCACTAGGATCCATTCTCAAATAATCTCCTACTAGTAAGGATGTGGTACGTGTCCTCTAACCGACAATTTTACTTCCAAATGGCACCACAAGATAAACAGTTATGACCCGGGGCCCTCTGAACCGAGTGGTTTTACCTCTAAATGGCACCACAAAATATCGGTAATGGCCAGAGCCAGTACGCTCCTTAGTGGCATCAATTTCTTGAGATATGAATCAATAGGTTATGATCGATAGGGCATAAAGCCCTCTGTTAGCTAAGGTGGATTCAAATTTGTCCCATTCAGCAAATATCCAACCCAAGTCTACAAGGTCCCCTTGGATGAAGCAACCCATGGCTGCTGACAAGGATCCTTCTATCAGGTTGGGTCGATGGCCTTCTATAGCTAAGTAGACCAGGGATCACGATGGCCTGGGATGATGGAACCATGGGATCTTGATCTGGTCCATCACCCATTCCCCCACCATCCGCTTTAAGTGCAAGGTGGTGAAATTTCTATTTTAAATATCAAAATTATCCAACCCTTCAAACTTTTTTTCTAAATTATCAAACCCTTCTGAGTACCTATGCTAATACTATATGCCAGATTACATATATCTCTACGTATCTGATCGATGACTAGATTTAATCGAAAATTCTATCTCATTATCGAGAGGGGTAATTAACTATAGGGGCTTGCGCCTATAGGAAACTAGAACTCATATCATAAATGAGGGCGAAATCTCTAGGTAGTGTCTTATCTACAAATCCATCTGCCTTCTAAAATTTACCCCTGAACTAAATCCGTTAAAACTCCCTCGCCAAAAGAAAAGCACAATCAGTGCTGGCGGAGGCTGAGGCTGAATTTTCAGAGCCCACAGATTTCTAATGACTCCGAAATGAGGGCGAAATCTCTAGGTAGTGTCTTATCTACAAATCCGTCTGCCTTCCAAAATTTACCCCTGAACTAAATCCGTTAAAACTCCCTCGCCAAAAGAAAAGCACAATCAGTGCTGGCGAAGGCTGAGGCTGAATTTTCAGAGCCCACAGATTTTTAATGACTCCGCTAGGGAATAGTTTCTCTTTTCATCTTTGGCTAGTTATCTCAGTGTTATAGTTGCAGTTATTTCAACTCATACTTAAAATTTTGAGTCTTTCAAAATGATCGTTTAACAATTCTAAATTCTAAATTTTCTATAATGATCATTCAATAAATCCATTTGGCATTCAGTAGAGTTTTAAAATTATTTTTATTGCTTGGTTATGCTAATAATTTTTGTTTATTTTATTTTTATGTTATATTCAAGTCTCTGCATTTTGAAAGTGCGGGGTGATGTATGAGATTCTAATTACTAAGCATTGATTTTTATTTGTACAGATGGATCTAAAGAACACGTCGATGACCGTTCAGCTTGGACAAGGAGCCAGGATTTAGCTGGCGAATGCTATTATTGAAACTGAAAACATTGGAGCTACCATCTAGTTATGTAGTGTTAATTTTCCTACAATTGTTGCAAGCACTGTCAAATTTCTTACACATCATGCGCATCTGCCAGCGCCACGATCGACTACTGAGGAGCCTTGTAGAATAATTTTTGTATTTGGTAGGCTATCACAACCTGAAGCCCTAACCACCAGGAGAATTTTGAATGGTGGAAGAGTCTCTATGGTGACTACAATCACCACACTCCTGTTAACCGGGTTATCTGCACCTGGAAAAATATAATGCTGAAGCCTCCTCATCTGGAGTGAGGCCTATAAGGAGGCAGAGAAAGAAGATGAATGCTGAACTCCGAGCTCAGCAGTAACTGGTGCCAACACATCCCTCGAACCTGCATGCCCAAGAGTCTGAAGCTACCATTCTAACCCGGAATGGGTTTGCAAATTTGAAGTGGGTTAAGAGAAATAAGTTGACTGGGGAGCTAAAGAAATCTTTCTGGGATTAACGTCCTGAAGCCCCAGTTCCTTCAAGGAAGAAAGAGTCTGAGACTCTTTCAGCTCGGGTATACTGAGTTCTCAAAATAGTGAAAGAAAAAGGGCTTAGGAAGAAAAGTTACTAGTGGCCGCTAGCGGTCGAGACCAAAAGAGCTCCACCTATAGAGCGTCTATCTATTACTTCAAAAAGAAGAGAAAGAAAGTATACCCCACGCGGTGAATATCAGGGCGTGACACCTAAACCATATATTCAGGGATCCGCCGCTGAATGGTCCTGGTGGAAAGGAAAGCAAATTTAGAGGCAAAAGCCTCATAGAGAAGAAAGAAAATAAAGAATAACTGATTTGGATGTGACATCCGGTATGACTTCCCAAAAATTTGCCACCATCTACAAAGAATGTCAAAAATGGGTCCCAAAAGGGATCCATAGTGACTCCCCTCCAGACGGTAAACACCTTGGAGAATCCTCCAGGGGATCCCATCGCTTGCCATCCCCTCCTAAGGAAGAAACCAACTTTGACCGCAGTCCGCTGGTTGAAGAAGTCTCCTTGCCTAACCAAGAACCAGAGATCTATTGGCATCGCCACTCGGAGATCCAAGTACTAAAAGAAAATATAGAAGAAGAACAAAATAAAGAAGGAAAAGAATATCTTGAAGGGGAAGAAAATATTGAGGAATATATGGAGGAAAGTCTAGAAGAAGAATTGGGAGAAACAAATAATATCTTGGAAATTGAAGTTGTATATATGGTGACACATATAGACATTGATGATGGCGCCGACTATGATAATGATGAATATGATGATCATTGGAAACTACCACCCAGGCAATTATGCCTGCATCGTCGCAGAGAGGGGTCCACCACTGGCAGAGGTGGTCATTCCCAAGAAGAAGAGAAAGTGGAGAAAAATCCTTTGAATGATGAAAATGTCACACTTGCCGACATAAGAAGGCAGATGAGGTGACAAATGAGAGCCAAAGATAGGGAAATCTCTCAATTGAATGAGAAGGTGACTGAAATGATGGCTCAAATAAGGGCTATAATGCAGATGATGCAGAGAACTGCTTCTATTGGTGCCATGCCCAGTCTTCCTGCCGATCCTCCAAACTTCCAAATGCCTCAGGTGTCGGAAGTTTGAGGTATTCCTGAAGGTGGTCATGAGGCTCACAATATCATCGGCCAGCCCACTGCACAAAATGTTGCAAGTACTTCTGAACTTGTGATTGCTGCATAGTTGGAAAGAATAATCACATAAAAAATCAAAGCTATTATAGCCGTTGATAATGGTAATAACAATCCTAGGCAGCACCTGGTAAAGTTTAAAGCCACATACGGGAATATAGGAGGCAATGACGCCCTGCTCTTCCAATAATTCGTTATCAGTTTGATAGCAACTACTTTCGAATGGTAAGCTGAACTACCAAATGATTCTGCAAAAACATTTGTAGAGTTAGAAGCTATGTTCATGAAGAGGTTTGCTAGTGAAACTGAGAAGATCATGATCGCTGACCTTACTCTGGATAAAAAATAAATAGAAGAGTCGGTGAAAAAATATATCTCCCGCTGGCGCAATCTGAGCATAAAATGTGAGCAACAGCTTGAAGAAGGGCATGACATACAGTTGTTAATGGACAATATTGATGACAATATACAACCATTTTTGTGCATGGCTACAATTAACACATTTCAAGACTTGCTAGATAGAGTGGCCAAGTTTAAAAAACTGAACTTGTCTAGATCAGAAAATCACTCTGATAAGCCCAAAAAGGCTAAGACCTCGGGTGGTAGAAGGGGTAAGGCCAACTCTACATTTTTCTTTTGAACCAACAAAGAAAAATAGGTGGTTTATAACGTAGACAAGGGAAAGCAACCAATGCAGTATGAAGAAAAGTCCAAACATGCCTAGAACCCTCACTGTTGAGTCTAGTAAATAGGTTGTTAGACCTAAATTAATGTCTCAAAGCTACCAAGAGGGGGGGGGGGGGCGTATTTAAAAAATTTCCCTCCTTGATAAGTTTAACCGAAATTGAAATTTAATGAATTTTTATAAAAAGATTTTCAACCACAATTTTAAACAATAAATTAAATGCGGAAAATAAAAAAATAGTAAAATAAAAGAACACACAATTTATAGTGGTTCGGTCTAAACCAGACCTACATCCACTCCCCATAGGCACCCTCTGAGTATTGTACTAATACCAATAGTGTCTCTCCTTTTTCACCCACAGCAAGGTGGAGAAGCCTTTACAATCACTCTTTTCACCACTATCTGGTGTGGCAGAGAACCTTCATCCTTTTACACATTCCCTAGTGTTGGCAGAGAACCGTCGTCCTTTTACACT
>NW_021319382.1:177894-186965 GCF_001605985.2 Dendrobium catenatum
TGGGCAGAGAACCCTTCGTCCTTTTACACTCTCCTAGTGTCGGCAGAAAATCGGATCTCCTTGACAGATCTTCTCACAAGAAATCTAGAAGGAAGAAAGAAAAGAGTGAAGTAATCCCAAATCACAAGTAGAGATTCTTACCTTTAAACACCAAGTGAAGCCTTCACGCTCCAGTGGTAGGAATCCTCCTTTGAATCCTCTCTCGCACTCTCTCCTTGACTTTTCATTCAATAAGCACAAAGATCAAATGGCAAAAAGATTGGGTGGCAGTCTAATTTGAACTATATATGCAAAAGACAAGAAAAACCGCCTAAAAACTACAAGTTTTCAATTCTGTATGCAGTGGATCGTCCCGTACGATCGTAGATCGTCCTGGATGAATTTACTTAAAATGTCAGAAATGAACCTAATGTATATTGGTACGAATTATGTTCGTACACGCTCATCATCCCGTACAAACTATGTTCGTCCGGTATGAAACGGTTATTAAATTGGTCGATTTTCAAAATTCTATAGGACGTAACCAACTGACGTAAGTCGGTTCAGTTCATCCTAGGACGAACAGGTTTTGTCCTGGGAAGATTTTAAACAGAGAGTTTCATCCAGGGATGAAAATTAATTTCGTCCTGTACTATCTCATACAGAGAGTTTTGTCCCGGTACGAACCTTATTTTTTGTCTGGCCGAACAGTGCAAGAGAGAATCCCGAGAAGTTCGTCTCGGGACAAATATTAAATTCATCCTGGACGATTAAGACTTACAAAATTTTCTCCTCGCACGTTCAATCCATTGCTCTCTTGAGGGGTTGATTTACATGATCTTCCCGTACGAACCAGGTTTGTCCCGTACGATCAGTTCACAAAAATTATCCCCTAAGAGTATGTGTTGTGATTTTTCACTCAATTATAATCACTCTCTTTCATATAAAAACTTATGATTTACAAATGAATAGTTTGAAGTCTTCATCACTTGGAGTTGATTTTCCTCAAATGTTAGTACACAGTAGAGCAAAAATAAAACTTACAAAAAATGTTAGGATATATATAAAAACAATAATATTTGAAATCATCAAAATAATATAAGTTGTAAGAATATAAAACATGCAAATATCAACTTTCTCTACACTCACCCCCATCCGAAGCTGATACTCGGGGGCAACGATAAGCCACGAGCTTATCAGGGTGGAGGAGAACGCATGAGGCAGCAATAGGAACTGGTTATAGAACGTTCCAATCCCTCAAAGAAAAATTAAAAAAGAACATTCATTCAAGAGGGAGAGTATTGCCAAATTATTTTGACAAGTGTTGAAAGCGGGTTTAGAACTGCCTGAATGCAAGAGGTCAGTCGAAGCACACTGGTGACCAAAATTATTGCCCTTATCATCGGGTACTCAGCCATCCTATTGAAAATTACTACATTTTCAAGGATTGGCTTGAAAGAAATTATCTAAAAAGGGAACTCACATTATCTAACAATGTGTTATCTCACCCTAGAAAAGAATCATCTCGGGTAGTTACGACTTCCTTCGTACCCCTGGTTGAAGAAAGAAGAAAATAAAAGAAGCCAGCTCAGGAAGAGTAATGGAAGACTGCGATCTCCCAGAAGACTGAAAATGTTGAAACATCTCGAAGGCGTTTCAGGGGTGAATTAGAAATCTCCTACGGAGCCAGTATTAAATTTGAAAGCTCTGCTTATAACACGAGCTTCTACTTCTAAATAATTTTTCAATCAAGCTGGTACTTCGAAGCTTGGAAAGGTTAAGCCCTCCAAGAAGAATACCAAGCTGAAAAAGTCCAAGAAGAAAATGACTACAACCCAAAGGATTATCGATAGTTTTGATGAGTACTACCAGACTGTGAGGTGACCTATCAAGCTCGCTGACTTCATGGTAGAGCTTAAAATTAAAGAATCCGAAGAAGATGATGAGAATCCTGTTCCAATAAAAGTGTGTCGGGTCATCTCGGTAACACCAAGTATATCGATTAAAGAAGAATACATTGAAAAAGTACCCTCTGAATCTTGTATGATTGTGTTACCAATGGATTACAGTTCGGAGGAGGACTTATATTTTTTAGAAGAATATGAATCAGACTCTGGCATACATCACAGATAGGACATATAAACCTCGGTGGTGATTCTGAATCAACAGATGAATCTCTGGATGCAGTAATGGCTGATTCTAAAGAAAATGCTCCATTAAATAACTCTAAACCAGAGGAAATTGCTCAAGTGCAATTGAGAAGTGGCGAGATACTACCTTTTCCATCAAAGAAAAGGGGCTCTAATAAAGATAAGGAGAAAGAGATAGTTATCAATGATGATATTATCCCTAAAGATCCTAAGAAAAAGAACACTTCAACCAATTGGATAGATTATAATATTTTATCCCATCTAAAGAAAATATATGTACAACTCAGCATATATGATGCTTTGGTAAAGATCTTTGGGAGACTCTGATTCAGGCTCTCAAAGATCCCAAAAGATACGAGGTGTATTTGCTTAACGTAATTTGACTGAGGTTCTACAGGCTCGTAATGAGCCTTTCATCACCTTCTCCGAAGAAGACATGATGCTCGGGATTGCAGACAATAATTTTCCTCTGTATGTTATTGCAAAGAGCGTTAATCTGATCATCAGTCGAATCCTGATTGATCTTGAATCTTTCATAAATTTGAAAAGCTTGAAAGCACTGAGATCCCTTTGCCTTGATATTTAACACCTCGGGTCAGATAAGCTGATGGTGTATAGTTTCAACGAAGAAGGACAGAAAATTCTTGGATCATTTATGCTCCCTATTGTACCCAGAGAGCTCCACACATAAGCTAAATTATATATGATTGTTGCGAATACTTCATTCAAGGTGTTACTTGGTCATCCTTGGTTGTATGAATATGGTGTTGTCCCATCAACATCACACCAGTGTATGAAATATCTCAGAGATGGAGAAGAATTAAAGATCTCTGGTGTCATTCAACCCTTTATAGTTCATTGATCAACATTTTATGAAGATGCACAGTATTGCATGCAAAGAAGCAAAAGTCTTCGAGCTCTCTCAGAACTAAAGCATCAAACTCAAAAACTGCAAATCGACCTGAACGGGAAGGTGAGAAGAAACAAGTTCGAAAAAAGAAGGAAGCACCAACTCTTCCCAAAGAACCAATCATTTTCAAAGAAAAGAAATATGTACCATATCTTGGGAGTGATACAGATGAAGATGATATCACCCATACAAAACCTCAAAGAGTATGCCATTCCATAAACAAATGTAGTAGGGAGGTTGAATTTTTAAACGGTGATTATGACTACGACTCTATTTATATAAACATGCTGCAAAGTGTTCTCCAGAAGTATAGACAGCCTGTCAATTTTAGATAGCGTACTCGTAGTCACATGTATCCCCCTACAACACTTCAAAGAAATCATTCCGCGCGAGGTGCATAAAGTTGAAGAACTTGCCACCCTCTATCTGCCTCACCTTAAAAATGGGACTGTGCTAGGGAATATACTATATTCTAAAGGAATACATGAAGAAGAGAATCATAACTGGGATTGCATGCTCCTCAACTCCGAAGATTTACTTCCTATGAGGCTACCTAGATTCAATACAAAAAAATATTTAGAGAATGCTACAAAAGAAAATTAATGTTTTTACCACCAAATAATAACTTTGTACAAGCTTGGGACTCTTATATGGAAGGAATCCGCATCCACTATGATGGAAGGATATATATACATATAAGGGTATCAGATTCATCTAACAAAAATTCCTCCAGAAAGAGACTTATCGAGCCATCACATGCATGGAATATGAATCCGATGATGATGGTGCTAAAAAGACATACAAAGCTGATGATTATGATGATCAACCCGTAGAAGCCGAGCCTGCACCAGAAGAGCTTGAAGATGGTGGAAAAACAACCACTATGGATGAGCTAAAAGTAGTCAATTTAGGAACTGAAGAAGACCCTCGCCCAACCTTCATTAGTTCTCTTTTACTAGAAGAACAAATAGAAGAAATAAAAGAACTCCTTTGTGAATTTAGCAATTATTTTGCCTAGACATATGTTGAGATGCCCGGCTTATCCCCTGATGTAGTGATTCACATATTAGCAATCAAACTGGATGTAGCACCAGTCAAGAAAGCTCTAAGGAGAATGAGATTGGAGATTGAAGAACAGGTGATTACTAAATAAAGAAGCTTATAGAGGCAGGCTTCATCCAAGAAGAAAAGTATGCCGATTAGATCATCAATATTTTCCATGTGAAGAAGAAGAACGATCAAATTCGCATCTGTATTGACTTCCGGGACCTAAACAAGACGTGCCCAAAGATGACTTTCCACTCCCTGTATCAAAACTACTAGTGGATAACAGTTTAAATTATGACATGATCTCATTTATGGATGAATCATCAGGCTACAATCAAATCAAAATGACACCTGAAAATAAAAAGCACACATCATTCAGAACACCAATTAGCATTTTCTGCTACACAGTCATGCCCTTTGGCTTGAAGAATACAGGTTCCACCTACCAGCGAGTAATGACTCACATATTTGATGATTTGATATATCAGAAGGTCGAGTGCTATGTAGATGACCTTGTTGTTAAAAACCTTGGCCGAAAAGATCACTTAACAGATCTCAGAATTATATTTTAGAGGATCATAAAATATGATTTAAATATGAATCCCCTCAAGTGTGCTTTTGGATTCTCCTCTGGAAAATTCTTGGTGTACGTTGTCTGTCATCGATGAATTGAAATTTACCCTAATAAAATTAAGGCGATTACAAAATTGCCGCCACCAAGGAACCTTTAGCAGCTGCGTACGCTGCAAGGACAACTGGCTTTCATTCGGAGATTCATATCGAATCTATCAGGTAGGTGCCAACCATTTCAAAATTAATGAAGAAGAATGCTCGCTTCTAATGTGATGAAGAATGCTAGAAAGCATTTGACATTATCAAGAAATACTTGTTGAATCATCCCATTCTTGCAACGCCAATTTCGGGGAAGCCTCTTATACTGTATAAGGATGTACTAGAAGAGTCCCTCGGAGCACTATTAGCCAAAAATAATGAAGAAGGAAAAGAAAAGGCACTCTACTACATCAGTAGGAGGTTGATTGGAGCAGAAAGCCATTATTTTCCTATTGAAAAGCATTATTTATCGTTGATTTTTACACTTCAAAAACATCGTCACTATATGCTTTCTCACAGAATCACCCTGAAATCAAAAATCAATCCGTTAAAGTTCTTGATGACAATACCAGTGTTAACAGATCATCTAGCCAGGTGGGCAGTATTATTGTTGTAGTTTGATATCACATACATGTCACAAAAAGGCAATGAAAGAACAAGCCTTGGCAGATTTTCTAGCTGCACATCCTATCCCAGCAGACTCCCCACTAAACAATGATTTTCCCGCAAGCAAGTTTAGGAGAATTAAAAGCTACCATTCTGGGAGATGTACTTCGACGTAGCATCATCAATTAAACCTACATGACCTCCAAATATTACAAGAGCCCAAGCCGAAAATGGTCTTGTTCTCATACCACCTGAAGGAGGTATAATGAACTTTTCATTGATTTTGATTGAACCTCGAACCAATAATGAAGCTGAGTATGAAGCTATAATAATTAGCTTAGATATCACAATAGACGTCAAAATTCAAAATCTTCAAATCTTCGGTGTCTCTCAACTACTGATAAATCAAGTCTTAGGTATTTACAAGATTTGTAAGGTTGACATGGCTCATTATCATCGGTGGACCCTTGAGTTCTTGAAGCAGGTGCCGAATGTTAAAATAGATCAAATTTCTCAATGACAGAAAGCCAAAATAGATTGCTTGGCCAAGTTGGCTAAGGAAATGGGAAATTCTAATGAGGAGAAACCTATATTCATTAGAGTTTACAACCGTCAGATCTTAGAGCCCGCTTTGTTATAATTCATGAGGACAGAAGTACCTGATTCAAATTAGCAAGAAATACTTCAATTGATCCTCAACCTCTCAATCAGATCATTATGGAAAATTATCCGGAAGGATATCATGTGGCCAAGAGACGTAAAGGTAGTCAAGCTTCAAAATCGTGGTGGCATTATTTAAATATTGAAGTCAAAAATAATTGGAGGCAATAATTCATTGACTACTTCAACAGAAATGTTGGCTGCATAAGTACGAAAAAGATCATTATGATATGCATTTTTCAATGAAATGTTGTACATACAAGCTTTTGATAAAATGAGGCTAAGGTGCCTAAGGACCAAGGAAGCTAATTAAGTGGTGACAGAAATCCACGAAGGATATTGCAGTGCACATAAGTCAGGTCCCAAGATGGCCACTAAAACCAAGAGAATGTGTTATTATTGGCTGACAATTATGAGAGATGGTATTGACCATGTAAAGAGGTGCCATGAATATTAAATTTACGGTGATGTTATACATCAGCCTCCAAATCCCCTGCACCCAACAATAGCGTCCTGGCCGTTGTAATGCTGGGACACCGATATAATCGGTCCAATAGACCCACCGTCATCAGTGGGATACTACTTTATTATGGCAGTAACATATTACTTCTCAAAGTGGGCAGAACAACTCTATTCAAAGAAGTTACATCCGAGCATGTAATCAACTTCTTCACCCACAACATTGTCTATAGATTTGGTGTGCCATGCCGCATAGTCTCAGATAATGGTACTGCATTTAAAAGTACAAAAATCTATAAATTTATTGATCGTCATAAAATTGATTGGCGGTACTCATCCATATACAATCCAATGGCAAATAGCATGGCAGAAGCCTTCAATAAGACACTGGTGAAGTTGTTGAGGAAGATTCTCAGCAAGAACAAAAGAGAATAACATACGAAGATGGCAAAAGTGCTATGGGCATACAGTATAAAGTACAAGATATCAACAAAAGCCACTCATTATTTATTGGTATTCAATGTTGAAGCTGTATTACCATCGAAGATTGAGCTACCGTCACTCCGGGTAGTAATTCAGAATGACCTCACTCAAGAGCATAATGCTCGCCTAAAAATTGAAGAGCTTGACGCACTTGATGAAATTAGATTACAAGCTCAATAAAGCCTATAAATTTATCGAGGAAGAATGGAAAAATCTTTAGATCAGATGGTGCGTCCACGGGCATTTCAAGAAGGGGAATTGGTCCTGGTGCTGAGAAGACCAATCATCCCACACCGAAGAATCAGTGACAAATTCATATTCAATTGGGAGGGCCCCTTAGTCATCGAGAAGGTGTACCAATGAGAACTTATCAGTTGATCAATCTGAACGGTCAGAGGCCAATGCTACCTATCTATGGCCGACATTTAAAGAAGTATTATTGTATGAAAATTCCATGACTAATGTACTTTGAGATGATTAAAGTTTTATGTGCATAGTTATGAGTGCATGCTTACATCTATATTTTTGAAATTCTCTTGTATAGAAAAAAAGCATTTTAAAATCTCCCATCAGATTGGGGCATTTTAATTATTTATTCGAGTCGACATCACGTCGTATGCCAAGATCTCCAAATAAACATGTAAAATCTCAAAGATACAAAGCCTATCCAAAATATCCCTATGAGACAAGGGGCATTTTAAATATTCAGTTGGGTCGACAGCGTGCTATACGCTGAGATCCCTAAATGAATATTTAAAATTTTAAAATTCCAAATTTATTTTTTTCTAGAATGTCCCTGTGAGATGGGGCATTTTAAATATTTATTCGGGTCGACATCGCATTGCATGCTGAGATCATCAAATAAATATTTAAAATTATCAATTTAAATATTCTTTTTTGCTAAAGAATATAATTACTTATTTTTTAAAGTATATATATGTGGTCTTTCAAAAGTTAGAAACATCACCTTCTACAAATTTCCAGACTCAAAGGTCAGGAAAGAGACTTTTATGGCTACATACTCCTACAAATTGAGCCGAAGAAACTTAATATCTTTTGATAGCCTGAAGCTTAAGGTTTGAATATGTGTAAAAATATGGATCCAACATGCCCAAATATGGCCGGATTGCTGGAACCTCCGTTTACTCAACAAGCCATAAGAAAGGCCATAGTAGCGGAACCCCCACTTCGTCAACCCATCAGTAGAGGCTGTAGGAAGTACGGAGGTAAATTTGGCTCAACAAGTTCAAGTGATCGTAGTATATAAAATTCTCCTAAATGACTGGAGAATAAAAAATCTAATAAAAAGGAGGGATCTCAAGCAACTACTGAATATTTGTAGGCTCCAAATCTTTAACCATAAAGGATGACTCCAAATCTACCAACTTCAATAAAATCAGTATTGGGAAGCATTTTTCCCCATAGCTCAAGTCTGAAGCCTGAATGGATATAAGAGATCGGATCCAACAAGCCCAAATATAGTCGGATCGCTAGTAGCTCCGTTTACTCAACAAGCCATAAGAAAGGCCGTAGTAGAGAAACCCCCGTCTCAACAAATAGAGGACAATGATCTATCAAATCCTAGCTCTCCCGATCTGATAAACTCAAGTGACTCAGATTAAAGTCTTCTCAAGTGGTTAAGGATCAAGATACTACCTATGTTCGGTACTATCAATTGAATCCAGAACCTGCAAATCCTTCAACAAACCCGTAAAGCACAAAGCGAGGATCGAATGAACTTTTCCTCAACAAGTCCGCCATAGCACAAAGCAAATGACCGAATAAAATTATCTCAAAGTTCACACAAATCCTTAGGTTGAACTAAGTGGATTTCATCATCAACAAGTTCGCCATGCATAAAGCTCTGGACCGATGACTTTTTGCCATTGACCTAATACAAATCTAAGGGTTTAGGTCACCGGCATCTACTCCTTCATCAAGCCTGCCAAAGCCTCTAGCATAAGGCCGAAAGTACAAATCTACTGACAAGTCAGTAAAGATAAATCAGGTAATTCTTCATCAATGTCCGCAATACAAAGCACAGGATAGAAGAACCAAAAATCTCAAGACTCAAATTAAAGCTGTAGAATGAGCACCTTGGATGATATCTACAAATGTCCCTAAAGACTGGGGATATTTTAAATATTTATTTGAGTCGACATCGC
>NW_021319382.1:187065-193952 GCF_001605985.2 Dendrobium catenatum
GTTCAAATCCCTACATGACTGCCGATCTCCTTCCTCCATCCAATCCTTGAACTCCACCTCCAAACTCCTCTATAGAAGGCTTGTCCCGATCTCACCCTTTGGCCTCTTCGTGGTTGCTCGAATTTGCCTCTTTGGCGACTTTCCCTTTCTGTCAGATCGGAAGACACGACATTTTGATCAGAGTGAGAATGGGAGCTCGCCAACCGTGAAGGTACCTTTCTCCCTTGCACGCGCTGCTTCAGCTAGATCCCATAAATCCCCAAATGAAAAAGAGAGGTTGGATTTTATTATTATTATTATTATTATTAAATTCTAATTAATTATTATTACTATTAGTTAATTATTAATAATTATAATTATTATAATTAAATATTTTAATTATATTTAATTATTATTATTATTAATTAGTTTAAATTAAAATAAATTATAATTAATTTATAATTATTATGGTTAATTATGTTTATTAATAGTTAACTACAATTTATTAAAATTAATTATAATTAATTAAATTAATTATTATTAATTATAATTAAATATAATTAATAATTATAATTATAATTAATTATTCTTAAATTATCATTAACTATAGTTGATTATAATTAATTGTTTAGAAGAAAAAGAATAAAAAAGAGAAAATGAGAGTGCCCCTCTCCTTCCCTCGATCCTCGAGCCAACACCGTCAACTCCGCGAAGGTACGAACTTTCTAAAACTCAAATTCCCATTCTTAAAGTTTGCGCGTTGTAGGATGGGACCCCGGTGTGGCACCTTTGTCGAGACGGGGTCACTCATAAGTACCCCCGAGTTGGGGGAAAATAAACTGTGTTTTTTAAACAAGTACCGAATACCCCATACAAGCCTTTATTGCACGTGGTGGGAGGAATGATCACAGCCACGGTGTCCTCGTCCGAGGACACCTACCATACATGACTTTATTATGTGGTGGAAAGGTCTAGTTTCTCATAGTTTTTCCTAAATGGGGGAGACGCCGGGAGGCTGCTGTGATTTCGGGTGAAAATATGACTGTACTCAAACCTATTTCAACAAAAAAAGGATATGCAAAAATAATAATGAACAAAGATCCGGACTTGAACTTGGTTGAACCAAATTGGCTTAAGTGAACCAAACTCAAATGAACTAAGTATTGTAGACATAAACTCAACTTGAACTCAAACTTGGACTCTGTAAGATCACAGGGGACTCAAATGAATGGAAGAGGCTCATCATAAGCCTGAACTGTACTTGGACTCGAACTTGTGAACCTTTGAGCAGAATTTGAACTTGACTGAATCATATGCAAGGGAACTCAAGTTCAAACGAAATAAATGTAAGAGAACTACAAGCTTAACTTTCTTACAAGCATCAACAAATAATTATAAGCAACGACCTATGGTGAATAGAATCCCTATATCTCACTCATAAGTGCAAATGATATAAACTTGATGAGCAAAGACAGTTATAATGGGGATATTCATGAAAGATTTACATATGAATATAGTGAAGTCTCCATTATCAACAACAATTCAACATACAAGCAAAGGTACAAACAAGGGTAACACACCGACAAAGTATACAAGCTCCTATAAGTTAACATATAAGGCTCTTCATTCATACAATGATCTTATCTACAATTAGTGTTGGTGAATACAACGCCAGTGTGATAAATTTTCTACATGAATGAGAAAGAAAATCGTAGCAGATGTGAACTCTTACTAGCAATGATGGAAGATGTGTCATATGCATAGTAATACACATACGCGAGGGTGATGAGTAATTTTCAGATAAATGCACTGAACCTCAACAAATTATATCAATAAATATGCAACATGAGATGTTCACGAGCAGAACACATCATCGGTAATAATTCAACATATGTCAAATACACTAGTTCTCTACATGAAAAAGTGGACGTATAACAAATGCAAATTCCTTTAGAAATTTTTAGAAGACCCGTTGTGCACACAACATGTCATTTATAAGAGGGATACAAGGAGCCTACAACAAGAACTGAGATAATCATACAATTTCTAATAAGGTAGTGACAAATACACTGATCTTCTACCAGTAGAAGCAAAGGATGTATAACAAGTACAAATAGCTACAAACCCTTATGGATTGTCATAGAAGACTTGTTATATGCTCATCATGCTAATCATAAGCAAATGTAGAAAAATCCTCACACATATGGTGGTCAACTTATAGGTGATGATGATTAATATGCAGTGGATACTAAATCAACTCTACAGTCGATAATCACCCAACATCAATCAAATGTATCAACCTTCTACAAGCAAGGATAAAGATATGCAATACATACAAGCTCTCTACAAAGACAGATGTATGTATAACATGCCACTTATGGGTAGACATAGAAAGAATATAGTAAATGCAGTATCTTGAAGTCAATTTTAGCCTATAAATGAAGTCATCTACCTACCCACATGCAACAGTAGCAGATGTACTAAAAAGACCAAAGATCACAATAAGATGCATCAAGAAGATAGAGGACGCCTACAATCTATAACACCATGCCATTGGATCCGCATCTTCTATACAAGTGGACAGAAGGCGTCTACAAATATTTTCAAAGTACCCCCGTATGTGCATAGTAGTTTGTATACACGTAGGTACAATAAAAGGGTAAAGGCAATCATGAAACCCGCATCGGCCCCGACGAGCAAGTTATTGGTACACACGTGGTATCTAGGGATGCTGTGTGGGTCAGTAAATTTGAATTTGATCTTCCTTCTTCATTATTTTGGGCTAATAGTGCTCCGAGGGACTCTTCTAGTACAGCCTTATACAGTATAAGAGGCTTCCCCGAAATTGGCGTTGCAAGAATGGGATGATTCAACAAGTATTTCTTGATATTGTTAAATGCTTTCTAGCGTTCTTCATCACATTTGAAGCACTCTACTACATCAGTAGGAGGTTGATTGGAGCAGAAAGCCATTATTTTCCTATTGAAAAGCATTATTTATCATTGATTTTTACACTTCAAAAACATCGTCACTATATTCTTTCTCATAGAATCACCCTGATATCAAAAATCAATCCGTTAAAGTTCTTGATGAAGATACCAGTGTTTAACAGATCATCTAGCCAGGTGGACAGTATTATTGTGGTAGTTTGATATCACATACATGTCACAAAAAGGCAATGAAAGAACAAGCCTTGGCAGATTTTCTCGCTGCATATCCTATCCCGGCAGACACCCCACTAAACAATGATTTTCCCGCAAGCAAGTTTAGGAGAATTAAAAGCTACCATTCTGAGAGATGTACTTCGACGGAGCATCATCAATTAAACCTACACGACCTCCAAATATTACAAGAGCCCAAGCAAATAATGGTCTTGTTCTCATACCACCTGAAGGAGGTATAATGAACTTTTCATTGATTTTGATTGAACCTCGAACCAATAATGAAGCCAAGTATGAAGCTATAATAATTAGTTTAGAGATCACAATCAATGTCAAAATTCAAAATCTTCAAATCTTCGGTGTCTCTCAACTACTGATAAATCAAGTCTTAGGCATTTACAAGATTTGCAAGGTTGACAAGGCTCATTATCATCGGTCGACCCTTGAGTTCTTGAAGCAGGTGCCGAATGTTAAAATAGATCAAATTTCTCAATGACAGAAAGCCAAAATAGATTGCTTGGCCAAGTTGGCCAAGGAAATGGGAAATTCTAATGAGGAGAAACCTATATTCATCAGAGTTTACAACCGTCGGATCTTAGAGCCCGCTTTGTTATAATTCATGAGGACAGAAGTACCTGATTCAAATTAGCAAGAAATACTTCAATTGATCCTCAACCTCTCAATCAGATTATTATGGAAAATTATCCGGAAGGATATCATGTGGCCAAGAGACGTAAAGGTAGTCAAGCATCAGAATCGTGGTGGCATTATTTAGATATTAAAGTCAAAAATGATTGGAGGCAATAATTCATTGACTACTTCAAAGAAAATAAACTCCCAACAGACATGGTGGCTGCATAAGTATGAAAAAGGTCATTATGATATGCATTTGTCAATGACATATTGTACATACAAGCTTTTGATAAAATGTGGCTAAGGTGCCTAAGGACCAAGGAAGCTGATAAAGTGGTGACAGAAATCCACGAAGGATATTGCAGTGCACATAAGTCAAGTCCCAAGATGGCCGCTAAAACCAAGAGAATGTGTTATTTTGGATGACAATTATGAGAGATGGTATTGACCATGTAAAGAGGTGCTACGAATATTAAATTTACATTGATGTTATACATCAGCCTCCAAATCCGCTGCACCCAACAGTAGCGTCCTGGCCGTTTGAATGCTGGGACACCGATATAATCGGTCCAATAGACCCACCATCATCAGTGGGATACTACTTTATTATGGCAGTAACATATTACTTCTTAAAGTGGGCAGAACAACTCTATTCAAAGAAGTTACATCCGAGCATGTAATCAACTTCTTCACCCACGACATTGTCTATAGATTTGGTGTGCCACGCCGCATAGTCTCAGATAATGGTACTGCATTTAAAAGTACAAAAATCTATAAATTTATGTATCATCATAAAATTGATTGGCGGTACTCATCCATATACAATCCAATTGTAAATGGCTTGGCAGAAGCCTTCAATAAGACACTGGTGAAGTTGTTGAAGAAGATTCTCAGGAAGAACAAAAGAGAATAACATACGAAGATGGCAAAAGTGCTATGGGCATACAGTATAAAGTACAAGATAGCAACTAAAGCCACTCCTTATTCATTGGTATTCAGTGTTGAAGCTGTATTACCATCGAAGATTGAGCTACCGTCACTCCGGGTAGTAATCCAGAATGACCTCACTCAAGAGCATAATGCTCGCCTAAGAATTGAAGAGCTTGACGCACTTGATGAACATAGATTACAAGCTCAATAAAGCCTATAAATTTATCGATGAAGAATGGCAAAATCTTTTGATCGGATGGTGCGTCCACGGGCATTTCAAGAAGGGGAATTGGTCCTGGTGCTGAGAAGACCAATCATCCCGCACTGAAAAATCAGTGACAAATTCATATCCAATTGGGAGGTCCCCTTAGTCATCGAGAAGGTGTACCAATGAGAACTTATCAGTTGATTAATCTGAACGGTCAGAGGCCAATGCTACCTATCTATGGCCGACATTTAAAGAAGTATCATTGTATGAAAATTCCATGACTAATGTACTTTGAGATGATTAAAGTTTTATGTACATAGTTATGAGTGCATGCTTACATCTATATTTTGAAATTCTCTTGTATAGAAAAAAAGCATTTCAAAATCTCCCATCAGATTGGGGCATTTTAATTATTTATTCGAGTTGACATCACGCCGTATGCCAAGATCTCCAAATAAACATATAAAATCTTAAAGATACAAAGCCTATCCAAAATATCTCTATGCGATAAGGGGCATTTTAAATATTCAATTGGGTCGACAGTGTGCTATACGCTGAGGTCCCTAAATGAATATTTAAAATTTTAAAATTCCAAATTTATTTTTTTCTAGAATGTCCCTGTGAGATGGGGCATTTTAAATATTTATTCGGGTCGACATCGCACTGCATGCTGAGATCATCAAATAAATATTTAAAATTATCAATTTAAATATTCTTTTTTGCTAAAGAATATAATTACTTATTTTTTAAAGTATATATATGTGGTCTTTCAAAAGTTAGAAACATCACCTTCTCCAATATACCCAGACTCAAAGGTCAGGAAAGAGACTTTTATGGCTACATACTCCTACAAATTGAGTCCAAGAAGCTTGAAGTCTTTCAACAACCCAAAGCTTAAGGTTCGAATGGGTGTAAAATACCGAATCCAACACGCCCAAATATGGTTAGATCTCTAGCAGCTCTGTCTACTCAACACGCCATAAGAAAGACCATAGTAGTGAACCCCCATTTCATCAATATGTTAGTAGGGATTGTAGAAAGTATGAAGGCTAATCCAACTCAACAAGTTCAAGTGTTTGTGTTCTACGAAATTCTCCTAATTGGCCGGAGAATCAACGTTCCAATTGAAAGGAAGAGTTGTGAATAACTATCAAACGTATGTTAGCACTATATCTTCAATCATAGAGGAGAACTGCAAATCTACCAGCTTCAGTAAAATCAATATTGGGAAACGCATTTCTCATGGCTTAAGTCTGAAGTCTGAATGGGTGTAAAAAGGTCAGATCCAACACGCCAAAATCTGGTCGGATCGTTGGCAGCTCCATCTACTCAACATGCCATAAGAAAGGTCGTAGTAGATGAACCCCCATCTCAGCAACCAGAGGACAAAGAGCTATCAAATCCTAGTTCTCCTGATCTTATGAACTCAAGTGACTCAGATTAATATCTTCTCAAGTGGTTAAGGATCAAGATACTACCTACGTTTGGTACTATCAGCTAAATCAAAAACCTACAAATCTATCAATAAATACGTAAAGGACAAAGCAAGGATCGAATGAATTTTTCTTCAACAAGTTCGTCAAAGCACAAAGCAAAGGACTGAAGAAATTATCTAAAAGTTCACATAAAACTTAGGGTTGAACTATGAGGATTCCATCATCAACAAGTCCGTTATGCACAAAGCTCTGGACGGATGACTTCTTGCCATCAACCTAGTACAAACCTAAGGGCTTGGGTTACCAGCATCTACTCCTTCATCAAGCCCGCCAAAGCAAGATGCATAGGGGCGAAGCTACAAAAACCACCGGACAAGTCTGTATGGAAAAATCGGGTAATTCTCCATCTATGTCCGCAACTTAAAGCATAGGGCAGAAGAAATTAAAATCTCAGGAGCCAAGCTAAAGCTATGGAAAGAAGCATCCTGAATGACACACCTACAAATGTTCCTAAAGATTGGGGGCATTTTAAATATTTAT
>NW_021319382.1:194459-240904 GCF_001605985.2 Dendrobium catenatum
GTTCAAATCCCTACATGACTGCCGATCTCCTTCCTCCATCCAATCCTTGAACTCCACCTCCAAACTCCTCTATAGAAGGCTTGTCCCGATCTCACCCTTTGGCCTCTTCGTGGTTGCTCGAATTTGCCTCTTTGGCGACTTTCCCTTTCTGTCAGATCGGAAGACACGACATTTTGATCAGAGTGAGAATGGGAGCTCGCCAACCGTGAAGGTACCTTTCTCCCTTGCACGCGCTGCTTCAGCTAGATCCCATAAATCCCCAAATGAAAAAGAGAGGTTGGATTTTATTATTATTATTATTATTATTAAATTCTAATTAATTATTATTACTATTAGTTAATTATTATTAATTATAATTATTATAATTAAATATTTTAATTATATTTAATTATTATTATTATTAATTAGTTTAAATTAAAATAAATTATAATTAATTTATAATTATTATGGTTAATTATTTTTATTAATAATTAACTATAATTTATTAAAATTAATTAAAATTAATTAAATTAATTATTATTAATTATAATTAAATATAATTAATAATTATAATTATAATTAATTATTCTTAAATTATCATTAACTATAGTTGATTATAATTAATTGTTTAGAAGAAAAAGAATAAAAAAGAGAAAATGAGAGTGCCCCTCTCCTTCCCTCGATCCTCGAGCCAACACCGTCAACTCCGCGAAGGTACGAACTTTCTAAAACTCAGATTCCCATTCTTAAAGTTTGCGCGTTGTAGGATGGGACCCCGGTGTGGCACCTACGTCGAGACGGGATCACTCAAAAGTACCCCCGAGTGGGGGGAAAACAAACTGTGTTTTTTAAACAAGTACCGAATACCCCATACAAGCCTTTATTGCACGTGGTGGGAGGAATGATCACAGCCACGGTGTCCTCGTCCGAGGACACCTACCATACATGACTTTATTATGTGGTGGAAAGGCCTAGTTTCTCATAGTTTTTCCTAAATGGGGGAGACGCCGGGAGGCTGCTGTGATTTCGGGTGAAAATATGACTGTACTCAGACCTATTTGAACTAAAAAAGGATATGCAAAAATAATAATGAACAAAGATCCGGACTTGAACTTGGTTGAACCAAATTGTCTTAAGTGAACTCAAACTCAAGTGAACTAAGTATTGTGGACATAAACTCAACTTGAACTCAAACTTGGACTCTGCAAGATCACAGGGGACTCAAATGAATGGAAGAGGCTCATCTTAAGCCTGAACTGTACTTGGACTCGAACTTGTGAACCTTTCAGCAGAATTTGAACTTGACTGAATCATATGCAAGGGAACTCAAGTTCAAACGAACTAAATGTAAGAGAACTACAAGCTTAACTTTCTTACAAGCATCAACAAATAATTATAAGCAATGACCTATGGTGATAAGAATCCCTATATCTCACTCATAAGTGCAAATGATATAAACTTGATGAGCAAAGACAGTTATAATGGGGATATTCATGAAAGATTTACATATGAATATAGTGAAGTCTCCATTATCAACAACAATTATACATACAAGCAAAGGTACAAACAAGGGTAGCACACCGACAAAGTATACAAGCTCCTATAAGTTAACATATAAGGCTCTTCATTCATACAATGATCTTATCTACAATTAGTGTTGGTGAATACAATGCGAGTGTGATAAATTTTCTACATGAATGAGAAAGAAAATCGTAGCAGATGTGAACTCTTACTAGCAATGATGGAAGATGTGTCATATACATAGTAATATACATACGCGAGGGTGATGAGTAATTTTCAGATAAATGCACTGAACCTCAACAAAATTATAGCAATAAATATGCAACATGAGATGTTCACGAGCAGAACACATCATCAGTAATAATTCAACATAGGTCAAATACACTAGTTCTCTACATGAAAAAGTGGACGTATAACAAATGCAAATGCCTTTAGAAAATTTTAGAAGACCCGTTGTGCACACAACATGTCATTTATAAGAGAGATACAAGGAGCCTACAACAAGAACTGAGATAATCATACAATTTCTAATAAGGCAGTGACAAATACACTGATCTTCTACCAGTAGAAGCAGAGGATGTATAACAAGTACAAATAGCTACAAACCCTTATGGATTGTCATAGAAGACTTGTTATATGCTCATCATGCTAACCATAAGCAAATGAAGAAAAATCCTCACACATATAGTGGTCAACTTATAGGTGATGATGATTAATATGCAGTGGATACTAAATCATCTCTACAGTCGATAATCACCCAACATCAATCAAATGTATCAACCTTCTACAAGCAAGGATAAAGATATGCAATACATACAAGCTCTCTACAAAGACAGATGTATATATAACATGCCACTTATGGGTAGACATAGAAAGAATATAGTAAATGCAGTATCTTAAAGTCAATTTTAGCCTATAAATGAAGTCATCTACCTACCCACATGCAACAGTAGTAGATGTACTAAAAAGACCAAAGATCATAATAAGATGCATCAAGAAGATAGAAGACGCCTACAATCTATAACACCATGCCATCGGATCCGCATCTTCTATACAAGTGGACAGAAGGCGTCTACAAATATTTTCAAAGTACCCCCACATGTGCACAGTAGTTTGTATACACATAGGTACAATAAAAGGGTAAAGGCAATCATGAAACCCGTATGGGCCCCGACGAGCAAGTTATTGGTACACACGTGGCATCTAGGGATGCTGCGTGGGTCAGTAAATTTGAATTTGATCTTCCTAAGCAAGCAAATAGGAGTCGATAGGGTATAATTATAAAATGCCCACAAACATCCGCATGGGCCATGACGAACGTGTTATTGGTACACACGTGACGTCTAAGGATGCTGCGCAGGTTAATAAGTGAATTCAAGTTCAAATCCTATCCTTTTATACGGATTAATAGGAGTCGATAGTGTTCGAACTATCAAATAAATACATGGTTGTGGCAACTGGTACATTTGTTTTAATACATTTATATTAGGACTTCAAGGCCTATAATTAAGAGAATTCATTAACAAAGGCATAAAGCCTACGAAACCTGATTCCCTATCGGCAAGTTGATACGGTCGACATGGTTCAATTAACAAAGAGAAGTAACCTCTTGCACCCCAATGATGGCCGTGTTGAATACAAATCTCAACCGGAGGAGTCCATTCCAAATAATTAAAAATGTCCACAAAATTCCAAAATCATCCAAAAAAATCTCAAATCCCAGATATTTAAAATTGAAATTATCCATTCATACTTAAAGGAAAATCCATCCACCCTCCGCAATAATTTGTCGAGGTGGATAAACTAAAATTTACTTAAGCTCACATAGAGTCAAATACCTAGTCTAAAATATCACTAGGATCCATTCTCAAATAATCTCCTGCTAGTAAGGACGTGGTATGTGTCCTCTAACTAGCGATTTTGCCACCAAATGGTACTACAGGGTCAACGGTTATGATCCAGGGCTCTCTGAACTGAGTGGTTTTATCGCCAAATGGCACCACGAAATATCGGTTATGGCCATAGCCAATACGCTCCTTAGTGGTATCAAATTCTTGAGATATGAATTAATATGATATGATCGATAGGGAACGAAGCCCTCTGTTAGCTAAGGTGGATTCAAATTTGTACCCTTAGGAAAATATCCAACCCAGGTCTACAAGGTCCCCTTAGATGAAGCAACCCATGGCTGCTGACAAGGATCCTTCTGTTAGGTTGGGTCAACTACCTCCTCCGACTAAGTAGACCAAGGATCACGATGGTCCGGGACGACAGAACCATGGGATCTTGATCGGGTCTATCATTCATTCCCTCACCATCCGCTTTATGTGCAAAGTGGTGAAATTTTTGTTTTAAATATCAAAAACTTCCAACCCTTCAAATTTTTTTTTCGAAATTCTCAAACCCTTCCAAATACCCATGCTGCTACTATATGCCAGATAACACGTATCTCTACGTATCTGATCGACGACTAGCCTTAATCGAAAGTTCTCTCTCGTTATCAGGAGGGGTAATTAACTGTAGGGGCTTGTGCTTATAGGAAACCAGAACTTAGATCATAAAGTCCTCAGAAAATGAGGGCGAAATCTCTAGGTAGTGTTGAACTTAATCCGTTAAAACTCGCTCGCCGAAAGAAAAGCACAATCAGTGCGGGCAGAGGTCGGGGCCGAATTTTTTTAGCCCACAACTGCCCAATTGTGCGATAAATTAAAATTATGTTGACAACATCGTCTCAATTTTACAACTAATTTGCCATTAAAAAATGTTCATTTTGAATCTGCATCATACATGTGATGCAATAAATTGCATCATAAACATTTTAAATTTTAGTGATGGAAAATCACACATATCTCAGATCATTTTATAATTTACAATAGATAGAATTCATCTCATATTTCATTTGCAAAATAATTGAAATCCTAAATGCTACTTGCAAGGGGACTTGTTGGGATAGAAATACAGCATTTTTATGACATTGGATTCATTATGATATGATAGATATTAGTGTTTTACTTATTCAAGCTCTTACACCATCTGAAATAATTATGAAATGAAATGGCTAGTTGGTTCAATTTACTAAATTGCTTTGAGATTTTGATGTTTTGCATAAACAATATGGTTATATATATATATATATATATATATATATTCCATTAATGATTATGATCAAGTTAACGGACTATTTTATGGATCAAGTAGACAATTTTTACTTGACATTCAATTAAGCATAAATTGATTTTAAACTGAAAATTTTACTTCTTTATTTTTTATGCTTACATGACTGAGTCGTTATTAGTTACCACAAAAATAGAACAATAAAGTTATGTTCGTAAATTTGTCTTGGATTCTTACGAGTTGCGCATTGTGAGCTATTAAAAGCCTAAAAGCTCACGTGGTCCGATCTCTTTGCGAAGTACGGTCACATGTAATCATGCCAAATACAAACAAAATTAATTAAATGACTAAAGTTTCGAGGGATTATTGTGTCCGGACATCAAATTTGTCCAAATACCAATAGCAGATACAATAATTTTTCTCTCTTGAGACAGCTCACTACACTTTCTTTGTTTTTTATGAAATTTATGTAATACAAAGTTGTTTTATAAAGTAGAAAAAAATCTGCCCCAAACAAAGTCTAAGATGGAGGATTTAGACTTCATTTGGGATAATTATTTACTATTTTCTAAAGCAATTGTTTTATACAAAAAATTTTAGTTTATTTTTATTTTATTTTTTTTCGTTGAGAAAATTGAGACAAAATCCGTATATTAATCAAAAAAGATTACAAATGTACAAAGTCAAAAATTGGCTCATCAGACAAGATGAAGAGCCAGCTCAAAGGGCCAAAAAAGGAACAAAACACTTCCAGCTAAGAGCAATAAAGCAGGGAGGGAGTGAAGAGAAGAATGGGAAGAGGGAATACCATAAACATTCAAACCTTGCACCAATGATACCAATAAAAAGAGATAGGACTGGATGGAGTAATAATAAAGTTAAAATAGCCTCAAGCCCTAACGGCTTTATCACAGATAGACTTTCAAAAAATTTTAGTTCAAAAAATTTTTTATATTAAAAATCTATCTTGAAAAGCAGAAAAAAAAAATCTGTCCCAAAAGAAATCTAAATTGATTAAAGGTTTCAACTGCATTTGTTGTACGTTTTGGAAAAATAAATGATGTAATTTTTATTTTATTTTCTATAATAAATATAGATGAATTAAAATACCATTGAATCATAGTTTAAACATTTAGTTTCTTTCTTTTTTTTATTGCTATTAATATAACTAAAACAATGTATGGTTAAAGATAACTACTTAATCATATTTTAATAAAAAATAAGAAAGTTTTTTTTTTTTTGGACATTTAGATTATTTAAGATAAATTCACACACGCAATGCATACAAATAAACTCAAACCGAAAACCTCTAAGTTGAAAGCCTAAGCTCTCAAGCAACATGCTAAAATGACCTATGGGACTTTGAGTTATAGAATCAAAATAGAAGAATCTGTCGTACTGATGAATCAGATAATTTTCCTTTGCACTCATTTTTCTCAGTAGCAAACGGCCCACTATGCCTACGGCATGGCCTTTTAAAAGCTCGATAACTGTACATGCTCATGGGCTATTGAAATCTAGCCTGCATTGATTATCGTCAGTCCTTCAAGCCCATTTTAACGTCAAAAAACTTATTTAACCACGAGACTGAAAGGAAAAAAATTAATGATCGAGTGTATCCATTATCGATAACCGATACAATTGTTGCAAGTTTCGTTTGACTGGATAAGATCTGAAGATAAACTAATGAATTCTAACAAAAGCAAGTAATAAAAAGGTGCCTACACTGTAAGCAAATTTAAAATAAGACCAACTAAAGCTTGGTTTGAGACAACTTTCTTTTTGCTTTTTAAAGCAGCATTTTAATACAATTTTTTTTATTTATTTAAGAAATTTATTATTAAAAATTAGCTTCATAAAGTAGTTAAACAGTTTTCCCAAATGAAGCAAAAATGGCAGGTCCTTTGAATTTTGTTAAGTAGCTGAATACACAATAATATAGGTTTCATTTGGGGTAGCTTCTTTACAGTGTTTTAAATCAGTTTTTTAGTACAAATTTTTTTTAAACAATGTGATGTAGTTGGATCATTTGAAGAATCAAACCTGTTTGAAGGATTTAATCCCAATCCAGGGAAGAAGAAAAACATAAGCTTAAAAGCTTCAAGGAGAAATATATTTCATCAATAATGCCCCACTCCCTTACATTAGCTAGCTATTTATAGAGCAAAATAGAACTATCTAGAAAATTAAAGGTACGCTAGTCCTTAAGCTTAATAATAATTATGATGTTCCTAAATCATTCTCCCCTTGTGTCAAAAAACTAGTCTCCGTCGAGGCACGTTATTAGAAGGGAGGTTAGGGTAGCAAACAGATTCCTTGATCGAAGACTATGAATGCAGACTTTAAAATTATCACATGAAGAGGCTTTTCCCAATCCACGTGAGGAGGTTCAGCTTTGGAATCATGAATTGAACTAGCATTTCAATTTGCAAATTAGTTGGTGAATATGAGATATTAGCAAATAAACAATCCGTCCTGAAGTCAATTGCAAAAACAAGATCACTGTCAGGATATAAATAAGCATATCTTTCCCAAGTTCCATAAGATAGAGAAACGAGCACATTCTCCCATTTAGTTTTATCCCATTCGTCGTCATCCCACATGTCATCCAGCACTAGTGAGAACTTTTTTGACATTATCTTAGATTTAAGACTCTTTTGAACTGCATAAAGTGCATCTAAAGGATGTCTATTCATTTTAAGAGAGTCCAAAATATTTGCAATCTTTTTTTCCACATCAAAGTTTTTGGACATACAAACCCACATTTTAAGATCAAATTCCTCTATCATTTCATCTTTGTAGACATGTAGCAAGAGAGTTGTCTTTCCCATACCACCATGCCCAACTATAGATAGAAGAGAAATGTTTTTGTACAATTCAGTTACCGAATACTATTTTGATGTCTTCCTTAACCACTACATAACAAACTCCTTATCATTGCCTCTATCGATGAGATCATTTATAGGCAAGAATCCTATTTCCTGTGGTTCGTACAACTCATGCTGCTACTCCTACTTTGTGCATTCTAAAAGATGAAGAAAAGGACTAACCTCAGCTAGAACTTTATCAAGTTTTTGCACAACCTCCCCCAGCCTCTTCAAATTGGATTCAGATCCTTTAGCGACACATTTCGTCGAACAACTTGGGAGCGTTGCGTTGGATCAGCCTTGTAACTGGAATTTATAAAAGGCATTTTCACACCTGCAATATGAACGTTCTCAATACCAATGTTGTAATCTCCATCTTTTTACCATATCCATTCCTACCACCAATGGTCTTCTTTTGTGAAGAATCGGTGGATGAATTGGTTGCATTATTCTTTTCCTTAGTGGATAAACTAGAATTTGCCAAAACTATTGGACCTTCCTTCTCTTGCATAGATCCCAGACTCTTACCAGGAAGGCTCCCCTGCTGCCAACTGAGAGTAGCTGAATTTGAGAGGGAAGCAGTACTTAGATTATATTGCTTTGAGGCATAGAAAGTTGTCGCACCAACTGCTGAAGGCCAATATGGATGTAATCTTGTTATATGCTGATTGTAATGTATGTTCTATGCAATATAGTAGTGAGTTACACAATGCTTTGGTCAGAGTTGTGAGGGAAACAAGCTCTGAAATGCTTTGGAGGAAATGTTTCATATTGACGAAGTCGAGGAAGTGCGTTCGTCCGGTGTCAAGTCACGATCAGCATCTATTTCACGATCTGGGAGTTCTGAACTGGAACGAATGGCGCACCCTTCATCATCATCCATATCCGTATTTGAATCTGTATGACCTTTTGATTGCTCCATTTCATCTTGGGAACTGCACTTGCAATTGGAAGTACTAGGCTGCACAGGGTTGTTCTTGTCGAGCTGCACGTTTCTTTTTGGCTTAGCATGAACTATTGTAAAGGAGCTGTCATGGTGAACGAATTCTTCGAGCTACACTTTAGCCGAAGGATTAGATGTGGTAGGAGAACTCCTTTGACTTTCCTTAGAGTCAACAGGTGATGGAGGAAATGAAATCAATTCTTCCTCTGGAGAATTACTGTCTGATTCAAGCATAACATCAGATTAATGGGCCTCCTTGGGCACTATGTGCGATCCCTGAGTCTGGATGGGCTAGACGGGCATGCTGTGGTTAGATGGAATCGGAGCAACATATGCGAGTGTTGGATCTCGCATCTCAGAGTCCAAAGGAGCAGATGATTGGAGCTCTATGCATGTTAGTGAATGCTTGGCCACATGGTTTGGGGACAGATCAAGGATGAGTGGTTGCATGGGAGATGTTTATCATGTCTCGATAAGTTGAGCAGAGGCAGAATCAAAAATAATAGCCGCAATTACTTCGTTGGCTTCCAGATTGTAATCATTATGTCCGTCTTTCTCAGTCGAAACAACCAAATTATATTCGATTATGCTTCATGGATCAAAAGCCTGCTCAGCGGCCTCTAGATGGTGGGAGGAGTTGGAGGCGGAATCAAAACAAGCTGCAAAGCGGGATATTGGGAGTATGAGCAAATCTGATCGGAATATGGTATGCTTGAGCAGAAGCGAGTTGTTGAAGATGGCCCTGAGCTGATTGTGAACTGCGCAATCATGTAGAGGATCTCGCCATTGAAGCGGAAGCTCGAGCGACTGATACTCAAGCGGGGAATCGCGCCATCAAAGAGGGAGTTCGAGCGGAGTGTAGTCATCAACCACAATCGATTGATATCAAAACCCTTGGCTTTTTTGTGAAGCAGAGTTGAGGAGTGAAGGCAAAGACAAATACCTTAGTATGGTTGCCGATGACATTCGCATTCTCCTTATTGCCCGAAGGTTTTTATCTATTCGATCCTGATAGAAGCTATACGGCTTCCATCATCGTCAATATCTCCCCTTCATTGGTGTCGATCGTCGTCGACCACTGTCTTATTCTTCGACTTCAATCTTCATCGACAACTGACCTTCTTCTGCAGTCCATCGATCTTCGCATGCTCCAGACTCTCATACCAAACTGATGTAGTTGGATCATCGGAAGAATTGGACCTACTTGAAAGATTTAATCCCAATCTAGTGAAGAGGAAAAACACAAGCTTAACAGCCTTAAGGAGAAATATATTTCATCAATAATGTCCCACTCCCTTACCTTAAAGGTAGCTAGCTATTTATAGAGTAAAATAGAACTATCTAGAAAATTAAAGGTATGCTAGTCCTTAAGCTTAATAATAGCTATGATGTTCCTACATCACAATAATATTTGATATTAAAAAGTTGCTTTAGAAAATAATAGAAAAGCTATTCCAAATAATGCCTAGTCAAGTTTCAAGCAGGAATAAGATTTTGAATGTTATGGGCAAGACCGCACAAAAATTTCATTCTAGCCATCCAGGCAAAGGAAAGAAATAGTGGAGTTATTTGTATTTCAGTACAAGCCTTCTAATAATTTTGCCCATTTGAAAATCTTCAATTTCATTCAAAGAGAAATATGTCCCACTAATTTGAAGAATACTGCATAAAATTTATATTAGTCATTTTAGGCATATAATTCACTTTGGAGGATAGGATTATGTATATGAAGATAATTTTAATTTTCATATATGAGAGTTTAGCCAACCACAGCATTACCATATATATAAAGTTTAGTTAGTTTAATAATTTAGGTGACTCTAGCACTCTAAAAGAAGAGTTTCATTTTATGCTTATTTATTATCTTGAACTATAGTATCTCAAATTGTATCATGCATTTGCACATTGAAAATATCATAATATGTAAGAAAATAATTATGGTTCATGACTATGAGTGGCATTAAGAAGAGAAAAAGAACGCGCTAAGAGAATCTACAAAGGTGAAGTTATTAATTAAATATTTAATAAAAAAATAATGACCATTTAGAGAGTTTGGGTTGAGGAGTGAATGCCTATATTATATTCTTATATAATTATTGTTTCTCTTTTATTTTGAATAATATATTGTGTTATGTCAGTATAATGTTTACTTGTTTGAAAATAGTATTAGGAACCCAATTTTTAAGTTTAATATTTGGGTTAAGAAAAGGTATATGTGGATTATGTAATTTGGCTAGTTTCGGTTAATCATCTTTAATGGTTGAGCATAACCTCAAATATTTTGAAATAGGAATATAGATTTAAAGAAATAACCAAAAAATCACTCCATCACTGCTCTTAAAAATCAAGCCAAAGTAATCACAAGGTTCTTGATGTTAGAAATATAAGACCCTTTCCTCACGCTAATTCATTTCACTAGTTGGTGTATCTTCAATTGTTAAGAACAACTAGCATAACACTAAAGGGAAACAATAATCACTAGCAACCTATCAATATACCTAATATATCATAAAAAAACTATCATTCTCCATAGCTGATTAAAAATTAAAGCAACAAATAATTAATTTTAATCGATAAATGTTGCCTTTTGCCATCATCCAACAAGCTTAATTCCATGGATTGTATGGCAATTCATATTTATGATTCACAATTATCTACAACATAGGTAGTTACTAGAAAGTTATGTGACACCCTAAAACAATGTTGAGAGATATGAACTTAGTTATACTAGGATAGATCAAAACCAAACTTTGCGTGTACAATAATAAAATGGAACATGATTGAATGTAATGTATCTTATGTGAACAATATAAATTATATTCAACATAACATGTCCTTAAGTCATCTTATAACTCCAGTTTAACTTATGCCTCTCTTGGTCATCTCATATATGCTTAAGACATATAAAGAAATACATATTTACATGACCTTATTCCTTTAGTTATATTTTACATAATAAAATACAATCAACAAAAAATACTTATGATTCAAATAACACTTCATATTTATATACATATGTGCACATGCCCTTATAACACGAATTGTAATGCACATAACATAAATCAGCCCCCACAGAGAACACTTCATTTCGCCCCCACATTTTCATGACATGAATAAAGGAATGCCGCTTTCCCAACTTGTATGCACAATATGCAAGGTGTTACAAAAATATATAGAACTTACATTTATATTATAATTTCAATATCATACGTGGTATAATTTTCATACATACTCAGCAAAAATAGTTCAAAAAATCACTCATAAAGAATATAGAATACATCAATTTAAGGCATTTACTGTATTATGATAATTCATAAAGAAGTAAATATAATCAACAAAAACTTTAAAAAATACATAAAAAATAAACCAACTGATGGAATTTTGCATTCTTACTATCCACATACCCATAATGTTTCATTCTACAAATATAAAAATTATGTGGTGAAAAGTTTACCAAATTTTACGAAATCTAATTAAAACTAAATTCTACCCATACAATGCCAAAATTTAAATCTAAAGTAGGGGAAACATAGCCTACCTCAAGCTAGATAACTTCCTAAATAGGCTCAATGAACAAAAATGGTTTAAAGGCTCGTGAATTACCTCTTCATTATTTTTACTCTCTCTCTCTCTCTCTCCTCTTCTTTACTTATTGAGAAATTGATAATATGGGTTTTGAATAAGTGATTTATTATTTATATAAAAACCTATTTTTTAAACCAGCACCATGGTGCCAAACTTCATAGGGCCTCAGCACTCCTACAAAGACTTGGCCAGCATGCATATAGTGAATTGGCATTATAGCGCCCATTTCTAGTGTTATAATACTCCTAAATAGAAACCATAATGTCGTAGTGATGCCATAATAATGTAGTTCCAATACCTCAAACTTGACTACCAAATAGAGACCTAAGCATAGCCATCACCGCACAGCGAAGTTTCCAAGCCAATTTTTAAGTCATGGTTTTCCTATTCCATAATTCAACCCTAATGCAGACATAATTGAAAGAAAAAATATTTTTGTATATACATAAATTAATAGAAATTGGGATGGGCTCTAAAATCTTACTAAATTAGACGTGGGTCAACATAAGTAGACATAATCCTAAAATAAAAGTAATTACAAGTTATATGTCGACAAATATTAATAGATCTTATGTGTGCTTAAATGAATCCCAATTAACTTAAGATGATCGTTATCACATATTATACAAATTTAGGATAATTTTTAGTGACCATAAGTATGTATCACCCTCCACAAACCACTACCCTCACTTATTATCGCCACTTCCAGTCATCGTCCACCACCATTGTTTGATTTTAAACTGCATTCATTTTATTTCATGCCCAACAAGAAAAGTTAATTACCTGCATTTATTTTATATTATTTCAAATAACTCCAAAACTTTTCAAATACATTATATTCCGGTTATACTACATTTTTTTTTACTACACTTTTCTTTTTTTTTTAAACCAAATAGCCTCTAAGAGAATTTTTAGTTTTCTCTTTATTAACTAGCTAAAGGTCATCCATAGGTTGAATTTATTAGGTGATGAAATCCAATATTTACCTAATCTCAAATTTAATTTTTTTTCACTTTAGACTTTTCCCTACTCAACCATAATGCTGAAACCTCTAAACCACGTCCTTCCACCCTCTATTCCAAACTCAAAAGCTTGAAAGCCATTGCTTCCCCTTCCTTTATTTTTAATTCCAAGCCCAAATCACCATAAGTTCCTGAACACCTTTTTAAAATTTCTCTAAATCCCAAATCCTAGCCTTTTTAAACATCTCATCAAGCTACTAGGAAAACCTTAATCCACTCCACAACTCAATCCGCACTATTTCAAAAAAAAAAAAAGCTTTTAAACCATAACTCTCTTTTTATCACCATTATGCAATACCAAACAACTAGAATATGCAAATTTCAACCCGTATTAGTTTGAATTATTCTTAAATTTTCTATTTGGATCACCAACATTTCTACATATAGGTCACTTAAATAACTACAACACATCTACATCAGCAATAATAACAATAATGGACTCCTCAATAATTTATTTGAATCATAATACTGACGACACTATTAGGCATTATGATTATGTTTTGATCTACAATCATATGGATTACTAGGTTTCAATTTGTTAATTATTGATTTATCAACTGCATTCGAAAGTAAGGATTTATGTTCAAGTTGTTGTAATTTTATAACGTTACATGAAATCAAAGAACTATGGAATCCACCATTAATTCCCAACTACCTAACTTAAAGCTACAACTTAATATCACACAAGAACACCTAAAAATTTATGGTTTACTTCATAAATAAGAGAATGTGTATGGTTGTAGCATTATATCTTAAAGTCATAAGAACTTATAATTAGTTTCTCTTTCTTTTTGTTAAATCATTAGTAATATCATATTTAGTTAAGCTGATGTTTACTTGATTAATTAAGAATTTTAGAAGATCATAATTATGTCAGTATTTACTTTGTATTTGCACTGAATATTTGTTCACTAAAAACTAATTGCAGTTTCCTTTCATGCCACCAAAATAATATCACATAGATTAAACTAGAGGCCATAATAAAAATTGTGAAAGCTTTGAGTAATAGGTTTAAGGTAGTTGATGATAAAATTTAATTCAATCTTAACATGTTTGAGAAAATGAAAGAACAAATGCAACCATTAACTCTCACTGTTTAAATCCACATTTCACATTTATAAAACCAATAAAAGCCTTTAATAACACTAATTCAAGGGTTGTGTTCCAACAAAATCCTAGAGATGACAATCAGCTTAAGAAAATTCTAGTAAAAAGAGACTTAAATATTAATGGAAAACATATAAGATGTAATATTGATTCTAGTTGTCTTTCTTGGATAATTAAATTGAAGACCCAAATGTACAAGGTGTACATGATCCAAAAATGTTTCTTCATTTGTAAATTCAATCAAAAAAAGAATTAAATTGATAATAATTAAATGTTTATTAATGGATATTTAGACAACTTTAAAGACTTATTTATAAGAGAAAACTATGATGATAAAGAATTATAAGTTACTAATACATTTATAATGGTCTATTTCTAGAAATTAGGAAAGAAATTCAATTACCCAATCCATAATCCATAGCAACCTCTTTTGATTAAGATTGTTAATCAATGAAAATAAAAAATGTATGCCTGCTCCTCCATTATATTATAGAATGGAAGAGTTATTGAGAACGAGTAAAGATGAAAATGGAATATTATCGAATAACGATGGGCGAGTTATTGAGTACCCCTCCATCATATTCCTATTTCCAAATTATGTCATGAATCTTTCCTCAAGGATTTTTAAATTAGTAATTAACAGACCCACTTTTGATACAAATTGAGAGTTCAAAAGTGGCGGTTAAACCTTGTTGAATTGCCCAAGGCACACCAACAGAGGGGTAAATTTGATATTTAAAATTTCCTTTTTCAAAACCTTTTTCTTTTCGAGAACAAAGATAAAAAAAAAAAAAAAAACAAGATGAAGCAAATATCAAAGAACCAAGTAAACTTTTTATATTATATTTTATAGAAAAATTAATAGAAAAATATTTTTGTATCTTTGTGATTTTCAATTTTCTTTTTCTTTTCTTCTTGCTAGTAGAAATCCATCCAAAACAATCAAAATACTATTACCACACATATGTAAGAAGATAATATGCAAAAAATAAAATGCAAAAAATAAAACACATCAAAAATTTTATAGTGACGGTCAACATTTATCTACATCCACTCAATGGAGTACTCTCCATGTATTACACTAAATCTTTAGAGACTCTCCCTTAGCCCCCACGGCAAGGCGGAGAAGCCCTTAAAAATCACTTCCTCCCTTCTATGGTGCAAGTGAGAACCAGAGCAAAAGCTACATCCAAATTCAAAGTCCAAAGATCCAAAAAGAGGCACCACAGCAGTAACCCCAAGTCTCCATAGCAGCAGCCACCAAGCCTACTACAAAAAAGCTATTTTTTTTACTTCCTCTTTCTTCGTTTACCCACCCGAACTATAGCATCTCGCATACCACCATCATGTTCAAACACTTCCTCTTCATCAACATCAGAAGGAGAATTAAGATGAAGAGCCTTCAAGCCAATCAATTTGCGCCAAAACATTTTCCTCCGATCTAATGCCCACATGGGCATACAAAGCATTAGTAGAAAGTAAAGCAACTGGAACATCGACAAGCTGCTCATTCACTCCCAATCTCACAAAGAAAACCGACACAATAGAATCAACCAGCATCGAAGCAATATAAGGATCCAACTCATTAAAATCAATGTTCACCACCCCATATTCATAGCATAAAGTTCATTATCACCCACTTCATAGACTTATCACCAAAAATAACTTGAGCCACATAAAATTTATTCGAAGCGGGGTCAACAACCACAATACCATGAGATACATTACATTCAGATGGGGATCCATCAGGCCCTTCAACCGGAGTCACAATCTCCACCGCAACATCACAAATAGCTAAATCATTGCAAAGAATCACAACTTCAACCGACGAATCCAAAGTACCCAAAGGGAAAACAACATCAGGCCTCAAAAGAATAGATTCATAAAACACAACAACATCCTCACCACCGTCATCATTAGAATTATGGGCTGGAGTACATCAGTCTAAAATAAAATTACCACCCTCTCAATTATTAGACGACAAAGCCAAAGGCGAGTTAACACTAGACAGAACAGTGCCCCCCACAGTGATCCCGCCAGTATTTTGACTAACCACCACAGCCTTAATAGGTGAAATAAGCATTAGAAAACTGACTATATCCAAATTTTCTAATGAATCAGCACCATTCTTATCAGAAAAAATTAACATTCATAGAAATTAAAGCATCATTATTATTCAAATCCATCACAATATCTATATCCTTCGGAGTAGAACCAGAAGCCTTTTCAATAGTCATAAGTTGCTGAGAAACATGGACAAAGGACTTATTGCAATCCCCCCTAGTATGCCCAATACAATTACAGCTAGCACAAAAAGGAGAAAATTCCTCTGTATCAAGATGTTAAATATTCACATACTTTTTAGGTTCGAGCTGAACTTTATCTGGATTTTTTTTTTTGTAATATCAAACTCTACCAAAATCCACACAATAGATGGCTGAGATCGAATAGAGGTGGCATTGTCAACCTTTAAAGGATGCCCAAATAATGAACTAAGGGCATGTAGGATACAAGGAGAGAATATAGGTGAGATCATAAATCAGGGAATGAGATCCAAAAGGGAATAACTGATGATTCAACACTAATATCAAGTAAGTGCGACCATTTGATTAACATAATATAGCAATTATTGAGAAAATAAGATATATGAGCAAACACTCTGCTATATTCCAAATCATTCATCAACTTAATCAAAATATGTGATGGGTTGAGCAAAGTTATGGAAAAATTAGCATTAAGCATAAAGGTTGAAGAAAAAATTTTGGATAGAATCTAGGCTAGGGCAATGGCAAGGAAAAAAACTAACCAAAGAAAATTGCAAAGGAGCTGCTAATGCTAGTATTTCCTCTTCTGAGATCCATAGAGAGGGCATACCACGAAATGAAGATTGTTTAATCTCAGGAAAACACACATCTAAGGAGGAACCAAATAAAACATCTAAAAATTATTTTAATTTCAAAGAACCACCTAAAAACCATGGCTTAGAAATGTGATTTCTCACCATCCGGCCAGAAATGGCCAGAGGAGGGCGAGACTAAAGAGCAACCATAAAAGAGCAACAAAATTAAAGGAACAATAGAAGGAAAAAGACTTCCTTGTACCAGCAATAGTGATGAATAGCCACTGGGAGAAATAGTGACCTAGCGGGCAGGTAGTTGTGGGAGAGGAAGTTATAGAATCCAGACAAGCTCTGAAGATAAGATAAAATCCTTCTCTTCCATACCATAAAATTATCTTTCTCATCAATAAGTCTCGTGCTCCCTTCTGATTTTGACATTTCAAGATATGCTTGCCCTTCCTACCACTCATGAGAGGGAAGAAAGGTGGCCAGCGAATGAATGGCTAGAGGTTAAGGCAGCATTGGGAGGTTGGCCGACTAGAGATGAGCCAGTCGATAAAAGGATGGCCAATGACGGAAGCCTGGGGACAGACTGGAAGTAGGCCGATGAAAGAGTTGGCTCGGTCAGCTGGATGAAGGCAAGGCAGCCGAAGGTAGATTGGGGTGGCCAAAGTCGGGAGCAACAGAGTTGAGAGAGGAAAAGGGAGAGTGGCGCCTCCTACACGCATGATCTCCCCCTTTAGGTATATTTAAATTAAGTACTAACCAAGCTTAATGGGTAATGGAACGGATAGCTAGGTTGCCAGGGCATGGCTCATGGCTGCAGTTATAAAACTCCATGATCTCTAAAGAAGATAAAGCTCTAACAATGCTATCCCATAATATTCTCTTAATAGCTAAAAGAATCTTCATATGTCTTATGAGAAAGCCTAAATACATGGTTTCAAAAAATCCAAAATTTTCAAGTTAGCCAAAACTATTCATATAGTTCGATCGTAGATCATACAACATGATTAATATAGAAAATCCTATCCAACCTGTACAATAAACAAGTTCCTGTAAGATCAGTTAAAGAAAATCTAAATAGATCGTACAACACAAAGTATTGATTGTACATTATGTTTAATATATAGAACTTTAGTAAATCCATGATGATCTCTAGATGATTAAAAATTATATTTATCGATCATCTCGTGATTCGTATCGTATTGTATAATTATTTCAATAAATCAAGGTTCATCCAAGATGATCTCTAGGATGAAAAAAATTATCTCTATTGATCATCCAGTCTAATCGTAATCATATAGTACGATTGCCTTTCATTAATTAAGCTTGATTTGATTGACTAATCAAAGGAATTAGTTTATGAGATATTTTATAGATCATATAGTACGAACATAATCATACGATCCAATTATTTAAAAAATCAAAATTTAAATACTTTCTTAAAACTCATTGGAGCCTAGGGTTTTGATTTAAACTCATTATACAATATGATATGTATCGTGCACTATGATTAGTTCAATTAGCTTAATTCTTCAATTAGGTGCTAGGATTTATTTTCCTGAATAATAAATCATAGAGTATAATCTGAATAATACAGTATGTTATTCAAAATCAAATTTATTTTTGTTTTTACTACCTCGTGTATGTGTGTACAAACACTAAGCTAACATATATCATTACAAGACTTTTGACTCAAGAAATGAAGAAAAATTATAGCATATATCATTACACCATATTTTACTTAATCTTAAATTAATCTTCGATTGCATAGTGTACTTGAAATATTAGTATGCGCACAAACAAATTTATAATAATGATACTAGGAGAAATACAAGAAAAACCAATAATATTTGTAATCATTTGTTGAGCCCTACATATCTAAACAAGTGAAAAGAGGAAGAAACGACAATTTAAGCAACATGCGTGTCTACAAGAGGCATTACTTAAAGGGTCAAACAACCTCAGTTAGATAAATGAATTTTTCCTTTACGATCAAAATGTCGAATTAGGCTAAGTGGAAACCCATCACAGTCAAGTAATATGAGATCGATCAAAAGGGACGACTGGTGCTCAAACTTAACACGCGATGTTGCCTAAATGACATCTGATCACAAAACAAATTTCAGCATTGAATTTGAAACACTATCAACACCTAAGAATTTCTATCAATTTGTTCAATTAAAATTACAATAAGAAATTAGCCATATCCCAAGGCTATGAAGCCCTTGTGAAAGTTCGTTAGGGATGTTAGGTCCTTATGAACTAGCCCAAGGATAATTAAGAGAGAGATGAATTGGTATTTTTAAAATTTTCTTAAGAAAAGCACAAATAAAAATCAAACCAATATCACCACAAAAAAATCAACGTGCGAAAAAAAAAATGCGTAACGTATTAAGAAAAGAACATAGAGAATTTATAGTGGTTCGGTCAAACCTTGACCTATGTCCACTCCTCGGAGGCACCCTACGAGTATTGCACTAAACTCAGTGTCTCTTCTTTAGCCCCCATAGCTAGGCAAAGAAGCTCTTACAAAATCAGTTCCACCTCCCATGGTGTGGTGGAGTAGCTACGTCCTTTGACACAAAAGAGATCTTCTTCTTCCTAGAACTTCCCTCAAGACAAGCCTTAAATCCGATGGTACGAAGGTGCAAGCTCGTCGGAGCAACCATGTGGAATCTCCCTCCACACTCCCTTTAAACCCCCTCAAAAGATCTTCTCCCTCTCTCAAACTCAACCCTTTCCTCTCTCCCTTTCAAGCTATCTCTTCAAGTTCCCTCTAAAAGAATGAAGCTATAATGGCTGCAAAAGACACTCTTCATGAGAAAGCAAGAGGTCTTTAAATAGATTTGCAAAACTGACATTATCATCCAGGATGATCGTCGGATCGTCCAGTACGATATGCTTAAAAAGAGAGCTTCAGAAAGCCCTAAAAACTCAATTTTTGTGCCAAACATCATCTAAGACAAACTCAGGATCGTCCTATACTATGTGCTTAAAAAGAGGACTTCAGAAAACCCTAAAAACTCAATTTCGGTCCCTAGAATCATCCTGAACGATCACATGATCGTCTAGTAAGATGTGCAGAATTTGACCTGATAGTCCTGGACGATATTAGGATAGTCTAGGACGATTAGTACAAAAAATATACAAATCATCCAGGACGATGATGTAGATTGTCGAGGACGATTAGAAGAAAGCTTATGGTATTTCAGCTAGGACGATTTAGGAAAATCAAGTATATCAGCAAACATCATCTTGTATAATATACAGATAATCCAAGACGATCAGATTGAAAAATTTAACCATAATTAGTCCCCTAATCATAGGATCAATTTATGCATGATTTATATTTATCGTTTGGGACGATCTGATCATCCGGAACGATTTGAAAAAAAATTTAAACTTAAATCCTTGCCTAAATTGTCATTGACGACTCTTTTCCAAGATCATAAAGGATCGTCCTAGAGGGTCCAAAATCGTCTAGTACAATTAGTTCAAAACTTAATCTTCTGGATTTGACTAGACCTCACTCCCTTGAGTATGTGTGTGCATGTTCACCAAGCAAGCATACACCCTTACAAAACTTGACTCAAGAAATCAAAAATTACATCAATGAATATTACAAACCATCTTACAACATAACATTATTCAACCCAATCTTGAGATATGATTCTTTGTTTGATGTTGCATGATATTCCTGAAATGTTAGTATACACACAAACAAACATATATTACAAATACAAGTAGACAGCATAAATTGAGACATATTATTTGTTATCATCAAAAACAAAAACTCATAAGCTCGAGTTGCAACAAACTCCACCTTTTTTATGATGACAAATATTACTGGTTGAATTTGCAAAATTGAAAAGATTTTCTCCTAATCTCCCCCTCACGAGAATAAAAATTTAAAAATAAGGGAAGACAAAATTTTTTTGTTTTTATTTTTTTATTTTTTAAAAAATAGAAAATAGATATAAATACAACAGTACGTTCTCCCCCTTTGATATTATCAAAAAGAGTAGGGACACAAAACAATCAGAATAATAAATAAAAACCAAAAAGATCCCTGATCTAGTGAAAAGAAAAAATCAAATATTCTTAAAATGAGAAAGTTACCTCTTGTTTTTATTCAAAAGCTTAATAAGGAATGGATAGACAACGCATAATCCAGAAAAAATTAGAAATTCAGAAATTATTAATCTAAGCTCAAGTTCTTTTAATGACTCAAAAACTTTTTAATCCAATATCTAAATCAAGGAATAAATTAGAAGAAGAAATACTAATTTTTTAAAACTCATTTCATAAAATATATCTAATAGAAGATTAATGCAAAAATTGGTGAATCAAAAATCATGATTTTCAAGATCAAGTATCGAAAATATCAAGGATTTTCTTAAGTTTTAAGTAATACAGAAAAAGTAAGCATACTCTTTGTGGGCTCATTTTATATATCTTGCCAGTTTTTGGCGCACTTTACACATATTTTACTTTTTGATACACTTTGTGTATCTTTCTTAATTTGACGTCATTGTGCATCTTTTGATTTGTCATCATTAGTCACTTTTTTTCTTTCGCATCATTGGCCATTTTTTAATTAAATATGCTATCTTTTAAAAATTTTAAAAAACATAAGTAAACCCATTCTATTGATAAAGTGAACTACTTGATTAAGAAAATTATGAGATAAATTCAACAACTTGCAAAGGATCTCTATGCGATAAACAAAATATAGGGAGATAAAAAGATTAGTTTCAAAATCTAATTTATAATATGATGAAGATTTTGAATCAAAAGTAAAATAACCATTTTAATAAAAGAGATAGAGAGACAAAATCATGAGTTTTCTTCCTTTGACTGTTTTTAGAGAAGTCAATCATAACTTACATAAGAATTCAGAAAAAAATAGGAGGTAGGTTTTTCATTTTTAGAAAAGTGAACGTGTGTGTTGATTAGAGAGAACTTTATAAAAAGGAAAGTAAAGATAAATTTAAAATTTTAAAATAATGAAGGAAAAAAAAAGAAAAAAATAAACTCAAAGAAAACACATAAAACAAAAAAAAACAAAAAAAATACACATAAATAAATAAACACATAACCAAGGGTTTAAACATCATCTTGCTCTTAATCTGATGATTTAGAAGCTAGTTCTGCCCAGGAGATTTTTTTACTTTTCATTACTTGTCATTTATATAATTTGCTTAGTTTTACCCTTTTCTTTTCTAGGAAGAGTTCTCAAATTAGGGCACTGATTTTTCATATGTCTATGTTTCCTACATCCAAACCAAATAACATCAGAAGAAATCTTAACATTCTTACCATTATTACCTTTATTCTACTTTTGTTGACACTTATGCTTGTGCTTTAAGGGGCTTTCAAATTTGCTTGATACGTCATCCCTTTCGTCACCAACTAAGCCTATTTTCTCTATGTTTTCAGCGTTTAGCACTATCATTTCACCTGCATCCAAAAGTCTTTGACCCAAACTTTGCTCATAGGAAATGAGTGAGCCAATCAAATTATCAAAAGAATATTCATTCAAATTTTTTGATTTACAAATAGCAACAACTTTGGCGTCAAACCTATCAAGTAGACAACGTAGAATTTTATTAACTTTTTCAAAGTTTGAAAACTCCTTTTCTAAAGCATGTAATGATATAACAATTTGAATAAATATAGTATATATATGTCTAAGATCGTCTCATAAAATTTCATGCAAAATAATTCATATTCATGCTATAAAATATTTAATCTGAATTGTTTGATTTCACTAGTGCCTTCGTATATAGTGTGTAATTTATCCCAAATTTCCTTGGCAGTAGTGCATATGGAAACAAACATAAAATCTTTAGAATTTAAAGCACAGAAAAAACAGTTCAATGATTTAGCATTTAATTGAGCATTGATTTATTCTTCTCTACTCAATTGATTAAAAGAAATATCAGTTTTAATTCCATCTATAATACGTGACGGTACAGAATAACCAGTTAAAATCATTTGTCATATTCAAAAATCAATAGACTACAAGAAAGTAAACATGCAAATTTTTCAAAAATCAAACGGAATATTTTCAAATAAAGGTGGTTTGGTGATTGAATAACCTTCCGCAATATTACGATTACCAAAATTAGCCATGGATAAAAAATTCAAAAGCTTTCAAAAACTTATTTTATGAATCCCACTCTGATACCACTTGAAAGTTCATTAGGGATGTTAGGCCCTTTTGAATTAGCCCAAGGCTAATTAAGAGAGAGGTGAATTGGTATTTCAAAAATTTTCTTAAGCAAAGAATAAATAAAAATCAAACCAATATAACCACAAAGAAATAAACATGCGGAAAACTAAATGCGAAACATAGCAAGAAAAGAACAAAAAGAATTTATAGTGGTTCGGTCAAACCTTGACCTACATCCACTCCTCGGAGGTACCCTCCGAGTATTGCACTAAACTCAGTATCTCTCCTTTAGCCCCCACATATAGGCGGAGAAGCCCTTACAAAATCACTTCCACCTTCCCCGGTGCGATGGAGTAGCTGGGTCCTTTGACACCAAAGAGATCTTCTTCTTCCCAGAACTTCCCTCAAGATAAGCCTTGAATCTGATGGTATCTAAGGTGCAAGATCGTCGGAGCAACCATGTCGAATCCCCCTCCACACTCCCTTGAAATCCCATCCAAGGATCTTCTCCCTCTCTCAAACTCCACCCTTTCCTCTCTCCCTTTCAAGCTCTCTCTTCAAGTTCCCTCCAAAAGAACGAAGATACAATGGCTGCCAAAGACATTCTTCATGAGAAAGCAAGAGGTCTTTAAATAGATTTGTAAATCCGATATTATCATCCAGGATGATTGTCGGATCGTCCCGCACGATATGCATAAAAAGAGAGCTTTCGAAAACCCTTAAAACTCAATTTCAATGCTAAACATCATTCAGGATGATCTCAGGATTGTCCCGTATGATGAGCTTATAAAAGGGCTTCAGAAAACCCTAAAAATTTAATTTTGACGACCATAATCGTCCTGGACGATCGCAGGATCGTCCAGTATGATGTACAAAATTTGACCTGATTGTACTGGACATTATTAGGATAGTCCAGGATGATTAGTACAAAAAATGTTCAAATCATCCAGGACAATGTTGTGGATCATCTAGGATGATTAGAAGAAAAATTATTATATTTCGGCTAGGACGATTTAGAAAAATCAAGTATGTCGGCAAACATCGTCCTGTACGATATACAGATCGTCCAGGACGATCAGATCGAAAAACTTAACCATGATTAGTCCCCTAATCATAGGATCGATTTAGGCATGATTTTTATTGATCATCCGGGACTATCTGATCGTCTGGGATGATTTGAACAAAAATTTAAACTTAAATCCTTGCCTAAATTGTCATTGGCGGCTCTTTTCCAAGATCATAAAGGATTGTCCTGGACGATCCAAAATCATCCAGTAAGATTAGTTCAAAACTTGATCTTCTGGATTTGACTAGATCTCACTCCCTTGAGTGTGTGTGTGCATGGTCACCAAGCAAACATACACCCTTATAAGACTTGACTCAAGAAATCAAAATTTACATCAATGAATATTACAAACCCTTTTACAACATAATATTATTCAACTCAATCTTGAGCTTTGATTCTATGTTTGATTTTGCATGGTATTCCTGAAATATTAGTATACACACAAACAAACATATATTGTAAATACAAGTAGACAAAAGAAAGTGAGCCATAATATTTGTTATCATCAAAAACATAAACTCATAGGCTCGAATTGCAACAAATTGGAGAAATTAACAAACTATATTGCCCAAACAATGTCCCTTAGTGAAAAAAAGGGTGTCGTTGCAAATAAAATGTCAGCAAAACATAAATTGGGCTATATATTGTCTAATAAAACTCTCAAAAAAATATCAACATGTATTCAAAGATAAAATGTGTTAATGTCAAGAAAACACGCATAAATTGAGACCTAAGCAAACAAATTTCAAAACAGAAGATTTTTTATTCATTTGATAATAATAATAATATTATTATATTTTTTAATAATTTCTTTATATTTTATAAATAAAAGAAATCATTAAAAAAAAGTCAAATAAAAAAAATCCTTTCTCAGGCTACTTATGCACCGACTCGCCGACTCCGGCAATTCCCAGAAATCCTGGCGATCACTAACAATAAATCCCGCAGATTACCTTGGACGAGCGCTTGGGCTGTCATTAAAATTTTAAAATGAAGCCGAGCGGGATGTTGTGAGTTTTTTTTTTTGACTTCATGAGCTCTCAGCTTAATCCTCCTACCCGTAAGCCTCTGTAATCCCGATTTTTTCACTCCACTGAAGCCACCTACAGCCTGCGATTCCACACCAAAAATCCCATCTACAAGCCTAACACGCAGCTCTTCCCTCCTTCCCATAGTCGACCTCAACCATTGGCCCTCACGCTGATAAGCCAGAGCTCCTCCCTTCAACCTCTAAACCCAGCTGCGACGATCTATCCCGAACCTGCCTCAACTCCATCCCTTTTTTCCTCATCAAGCCCGCACTTTCCTCCTATATATGTCCGATCTATTCTCAACCAGAGGCCTCACTACAGACCAGGCTCCTGTCAGACATCATAATTGATTAAGGAAAAAAAAATATTTGCCCCATCAGCATTGCAACCTCATAATCAATCGAGCCCCATACTCTGGAACTTTTATTACATCTAGTGAACGTACGCTCCTTTACGTTCGGTTTTAGACCAAAACAGTGCAATACCGAGTTTTTTTAAAAAACTCGGTACAACTCGGTACTCGGTACTCGGTATTGCGCTTTTTTTGCCTAGATCCGAACGTAGAGGAGCGTACGTTCACTGGATAAAATAAAAATTAATGAACAAGCAAGGGATTTGTAAACAAGACCCTCAATGCATACAAATGATGAATGATGAAAGTCATTCAAATTACAACATCTATACAATTATGAGCAAACATCAATTTTCTATACAACCTACACGTGGTTAAATATACATGCTTGCAAGCAATAATGGTAGACATGTTGTTGTCTGAAGAAGGATGACAACTAACATACATCAACACTTGCAATTGAGGGTGGGTGACCTGTTTTGCAAATAATAGTTCAAATGAAGACAATTGTTATTAAATGTAGCAATACCCTGCAACCAACACCAGTAAATTGCATACATCTTGTCACTACATACAAGTACATCCGGTCATCTATGAATGATGAGTGTGGGTATAATGCACGAATGAGGAGGCAAGTTAGATATGAGATCAATACAATGAATCTTGTATTAGCCTACCTGAGGGGACGATAGCATATGCTAGATTACCCATGAAATCTCTAATCATTCAATGCCAAGTAAATTCATTTATCCCCCGCATGTAGAAGGGATACATATACATTGAATGATAACTTTCTAGCTAACATGTGTACAAAGAATCTAGTGATGAATGCACCATAACTGGTAGCCTACATTGTAGAGTGTTAATGCCACATGCAGTCATGCACAAGCAGTATGCAACGAACATCAAGGTATCCATATAACCTACAATGATCAATACCTTAATGGATCATTGAATTTGTTACCATGAGAAAAAACAAAAAACCTCAAGTAGCTATAATATCCTATTATGAATAACAAGAGATGCATTAGTATATGACATCCTACCAGTATAAGCCAATGGGAAAATAACCCTAGTGTGATTTCATGCTGCCAGATCTGCAACACGCGTACAATTTGCATAGAAGGCATTTATAAACTCATAAATTGATCCCTAAGCATTTCTCAATGACAACTCATCTGCAAGAAACAATAAGTAACCATAGCGAGGTGCCACACCATAGGATTCTTGACATTCATACAAGTAGATATAAGGTGTGTACATGATCCAATAATATAATGCTACAATTCACTTGTAAGTAGAAGCTAGGAATTTGTAGTAAAAAGCATGGGCCATTAAAGCATAGCACCATGCTAGCATATATGCAAGACTGGTAAAACCGAACAGAAGACATTTATAGGTCCCAAAATAGAACTTTATAGAATCATCACCGCTAATCTTTTGTATAGTTGATCACTACAAGAACACTCCCCCTCATAGAGTATTATATGCACCCAAATGATGATCAATCTCAAAGCTGATTAAGACCAAATAATTTAAAATGTCCTCACACATGCACTACATCATGTTTATATACAAATAAGAAAATACACATACAAGCATACTGACATGTATACATGTAAGAATATATACACACATGGGCCCCAACGACCATGCAATAAGTATATATGTGATGTATGAGGATATTGCAATGGTTAAATGATAAATTTAATTTTGTGCCCCTTCCTCCTATATAAGCATATAGGAAATGACATGTTTGAAACTATCAAATAAATATACAATCATGACATCGACCGAAATATTTATTTTAATATATTCACATTGGGCCTTTAAGGCATATAAATAGGAAAATTCACCAATAAAGGAATAAAATATATGAAAAACTTGATCCTCTATTGCAAGTAAACAGAGTCAACAAGGTTCAATCAATAAGTAAAATCACTCAAAATCATCTCGATGATGGCCGTCTTGATAAAAAATATAATCAGAGGTGAAAATATCCCCAATTACCGATATAATATTCAAAATACCCCCAATTACCCTTAAAATTACAAATTAAGAAACTCAAAAATCCAAAAATATAAATTATTTAAATTTAAAATAAATCACTAAAATTCTTAAATTAAAATGATTTTTTGAGTTGGAAAAATTTGAAAATACACTTTAGCTCATAAAGATAAAATGTCTAGGTGAAAATATCACTCAAATTCATTATCAATCTATCCTCTGATAGTAAGGATATGACATTGGTCCTTTAATTGGCGATTTGGACAGATGGCTCCGCAAAGAACCTGTGGCTTGGCCTAATCGATTCCACTTGGTTAATGATAATAACTGAGACCCTCTAACTTAGTGGCTTGGTCCATTGACTCCACTGTAATATGATTATTGTCATAGCTTGCATGTTCCCTAAAGGCATCAAATCTTTGACATATGAATTAATAGGATATAATTAATAAATCACAAACCCCTCTGTTAGCTAAAGTAGATTCAAATTTGTCACCTTTGACAAATACTCACCCAAGTCTATATGGCTTCCTTGGACGATGGAACCCATTGATGTTGATTAGGATTCTTCTATTAGGTTGGCTCAATTGCCTCCTCTTACTAAGTACACTAGGGACCATGATGACCTGGGATGATGGAACCATTATATCTTGATCGAGTCCATCATCACTTCCCCTATCATTCACTTTAAGTGCAAGATAGAGAAAATTTTAAAATTTAAATACTAATTCTCTCCAAAAAAACTAAACCTAGGCTACTATTATACACCATATACTATATATATTTATATATATGTTTGATGATGAGCCTTAATCAAAAGTTCTCTATAATGATATGGAGGGGTAATTAACTATAGGAGTTTGCTCCTTCATGAAACCTGAAATCAGATCTAAAGTCCTTCCTCAGTGTAGTGGAGTAGACAGGTTCTTTAAAACACAAATCTTCACTTCCACATTTACTGATGTGGTGGAGTAGCTGGGTCCTTGACACCAAAGAGATCTTCTTCTTCCCAAGACATCCATCAATAAAAACCTTTACTATGATGGTACTAAGGTTTAAGCTTGTCAGAGCAGCAATTTCAAACTCCATCCACACTCGCTTGAATCTCATAATGATCTTCTCCCTCTCAAACTCCACCCTTTCCTCTCTCTCTTTCAAGGCTCTCTCTTTAAGTTTTGTTTAGAAGAAAAATGACTCAATATATGCTAAAGACTCATACTAAGTCTTTTGAGAAAGCTTAAATAGAGGGATTTGAAAAACTGAAGAAACTCAATTCTGGCAACACTGATTGTTTAATGTGATATAGCAACAAATTGTATGATTAGTTCAAAATATCCCTTTTAGCTAGTATAAACAGCTTTGTCATGTACAATTAGTTCAAGTGTTTGTATTGATCATCTAGTATATTATTGTGGATCATCCAATATGATTAGTTTAGGGATTATGATATTTCATCTCATATAATAGACGATGATTGAATATCATCCTGTACAATGATCAGATCATCCAGTATGATCATCACCAATCATGCATCCCGTATAATCTAATTGAATAAATTAATCATAATTACTCTACTATCATAGGTTCATATTAAGCATGACTGTCATAGATTGTATAGTATGATGCTCATGGTATGATACGATTAAAATAAAAAATGAAATTCAAAATATTACCAAAATTATGATTAGCGGCAGAGTTTCTTGATTTCTACATATCATCCTATATGATGTTTATTGTACAATATGATTTTTTCAAATAGCATTAATATCAAAATTAGTTGTTTTGATGAACTAATCTTACAGTATGATAGAAATTATATAGTATGATTAGTACACAAATTTGAACTCTTAATTTTGATTTAATCTTACTCCCTTAAGTGTGTGTGTGCATGGTCACCAAGCTGGTAAATACCCTTATAGGCCTTGACTCAAGAAATAAAAAGTACATCAATGAATATTATAATTTCTTAACTATATAACCTATTCTATCCAATCTTCAGCCCTGAATCATTATTGGATGGTGCATGGTGTTCCTGAAACATTAGAACCCACACAAACAAATATAGAATATAAATATTATGAGACATAATGATTTGAGTCATAATTTTTGTTATCATCAAAAAGATAAACTTATGATCTCGAGTCATAATAATCTCCTCCTTTTTTATGATAGCAAACATCACTGGTTGAATTTGTAAACCCAAACTCTTTTCACCTAATCTCTCCCTCACTAAGATAATTATATTAAAAATAGGGGAAATCAAAAAAGTTTCTTTTACTTTTTTAACAAAGAAATAATCAAAAAATAAAAAACTTTTAGAAACTAAATAAAAGATAAACCAATGCAAATACAAGATGAATATATGCAACTTAAACACATATATTCCAACTTTTACATTATTAATAAGAAGAGAAATACATAAAAAATAGAAACTAAATAATCATAACAAAATAAAGATCATACAGAGCCTAATCAGTTGGAGGTGGTGGTGATGTTTCAGAAGAATCAATTAACTTTAGTAAATTTTCTTGAAATGGAAAAGTTAGCACTTGATTTGATTCAAAAGCTTAGTATGAAATGCATTGACAATGCTTAAAGTCAGGAAGGTTAGAGATGCAAATTTTATTCACCCTAACTCAAGCTACTTATAGGTTAAACTCTTTTTAAACAAAAAATAAATTCAGAAAATAAATTAGAGAAGAAATTTTAATCTTCTTAAACTTTTTGCATAAAATACATCTAATAAAATATTAGTTCAAAAAATGATGAATTAAGAATCATGATTTTCAAACTCAAGAGTTGAAGATATCAATTAGTACATGGATATTTATAATATTTAAAAATTTGAAAGAAAGGAGAGCTAACTTGTTGCGGGGTCATTTTGTGCCTCTTTATCAATGTTTGGCACACTTTATGCATCTTTAATTTTTTTATATACTTTATACATCTTATAATTATTTGGTAGATATTGCGCATCTTTTTATTTCAGACTCATTTTCTACCTCTTTTCATATTTTGCCAACTTGCTTCATTTCTAAATCTTTAAAGAATTGTGCATCTTTTTATTTCGGAGCTCAAGTTGTTTCAGTTGTGATATTATCATACAAATATAAGTGAAGAATAACTTACTCTCTTATATAAAGAAGAGTAAACCACAACGCAAAAATAATCCACATGATAGAAATAAACAACTTCATTAAGAAAATTTAAAGTGTATTCATTGATTTGCAAAAAAATATTCATATGAGATAAAGAATTGTGGGAAGATGAAGCAGATCTCTATTTCTAGCTCCAATTTTTAATTTTAAAAAGATTTTCTTTCAAAAAATAAGATCATCATTAAAGGAGTAAGATGAAGAGGGATAGTCATCAATTTCTCTTTCTCTAACAAATTAGAAAAGTTAACCATCACTTATCAAAAATTTTAAGCAAAATGGAGGTAAAATTTTCATTTAAAGAAAACAAAAATTATTAGAGAGAAGTTATTTGATTATATTATGTAAATACAATAAAAGATGTGATTTATGTTTATTGATCAGAGAGTGTTCTCAAAAACATACATGGAAAATAAAATAAAAGATTACGAACATAAATATCTTACTATACAATAAAAACACTAAAACAACAAAGAAAATAAAAATATTTATGGAAAATAAAAACAAAATGAAGAACATACACCTTTACATAAACTATAACACAGATAATCACACAAATAAAATTTTATACTTCATCATCTTGCTCCTAGTCTGATGATTTAGAAGCTAGCTCTGCCCAAGAAATTTTTAACTTTTATCATATGCGCTTATTACAATTGGCTTATTTTTTCCCTTTTCCTTTATAGGAAGAGTTTTTATATTTGGTCACTTATTTTTCATATGTTCAGATATTCTACATCCAAAGCAAATAATGTCATTGAAAATATTAGCATTCTTACCATTTTTACCTTTCTTCCAGTTTTGTTGATGTTCCATGTTTGCACTGTAGTAGATTTTCCAATTTACTTGTTATTGATGTTATTTCCTTACTCTCATCATCTATTGAGTTACTTTTATCAATGTCTTCAGCTTTTAGCACTATAGTTTCACCTGCATCCAAAAGTCTTTGACTCACACTTTGCTTGTGAGCAAAAAGTGAGTCAATCAAATTATCAATAGAATAATCACTTAATTCATTTGATTCATATATAGCAGTGACTTTAGCATTAATTTTATCAGGTAGACAATATAGAATTTTATTAAATTTTTTGAAGTTTGAAAGTTCTTTACTTAAAGAATGTAATGATGTAACTATTTGAGTAAACCTAATATACATGTCCAAGATAGTCTCATAAGATTTCATGCAAAAAAGTTCATAATCATGAATTAAAATATTTAACTTAGATTGCTTGATTTTACTAATACCTTCATATGTAATGCATAATTTATCTCAAATTTCCTTGTCAGTAGTATATATAGAGATTCTCATACAATCTTCAGAATTTAAAGAATAAAAAAAAATTCAAGCTTTTAGCATTCAATTGAGCACTGATTTATTTTATTATACTACATTCAGTAAAAGGAATATTAGTTTTAACTCCATCTACGATACGCGATGGTACAAAATAACTAGTTTGAATTATATGCCACATTTGATGATAAATTGATTGCAAGGAGGACATACAAAATTTTCAAAAATTAAAATAAATATTTTCAAATAAAGGTGATCACATGATTGAATATCATTTTATAGTATTATAATTTCCAAAGTTATCTAGTTATCATTTTTCAAAAGTGTTCTAAAACTTAATTTATGAATCCCACTCTAATACCACTTGAAAGTTTGTGAATGTTGTTGGACATTAAAGAACAAGCCATATGTTAAGCAAGAGGGGGTGAATTGGATATTTTAAAAAACTCTTTAACAAAAAGAAAATCTTTCCATAACTTGATATAGAAGAGAATTAAATTTATAATAAAAAGATAAATCATAATTTTTCCCACTCATATAATCACAAAAAAAAAGTGTACAAAATAATTAGAATGAATACACTAGAATTTATAATACTTCGATTAACTTGACCTATGTCCACTCCCTAGAACCTCTAGTTTTAAGTTTTTCACTAAATCTTTAGTGACCCTCCTTTAACCCCCACTGCTAGGTAGTGAAGCCCATACAATATCACTTCCACCTTTTTCGATACGACAGAGTAACCAGGTCCTTTGACAGCAAAGAGATCTTCACTTTCACCTTCCCCGGTGTAGTGGAGTAGTCTGGTCCTTTAACACCAAAGAGATCTTTTTTTCCAAAAACTTTCCTTAAAATTAACCTTGACTATGATGGTACTAAGGTGCAAGCTTGTTGGAACAACCGTGTGTAATCCCCTCCAGAATGCCTTGAAACCCATAAGGATCTTCTCGCTCTTAAATGCTACACTTTCCTCTCTCCCATTTAATGCTCTCTCTTTAAGTTTTCTCTAGAAAAAAGATTACTCAATGCGTGCCAAATACTCATAATGAGTCTTTTGAGAAAGATTAAATATAGGGCTTTAAAAAACCCTAGAAATTCAATTTTAGCAGCACTGATCATCTAGTGCGATCTAGTATAGTACTGTAAGATTAGTTCAAAATATCCCTTTCAGCAAGTACGAATAACATTGCCCTATACAATTATTCAAGTGTTTGTACTGTTTGTCTAGTATGATATTGTGGATCATCTAGTATGATTAATTTAGGGATTATGGTATTTCATGTTGTACAATAGATGATGATTAAATATCATCCCATGTAATGATTAGGCATCCAGTATGATCATCACTAATCATCCCGTATAGTATGATTGAATAAATTAACCATAACTACTCCCCTAATCATAGGTTTAATTTAGGCATGATTGTCATAGATCATACAATACAATGCATAACATACGGTACGATTAGAACAAAAAAATAAATTTAAAATATTACCTAAATTATAATTTGGTGGCTGAGTTTCTTAATCTCTATAGAACGTCCTGTATGATGTTTATTGTATAATATGAGTTATTCAAATTGAATAAATATCAAAATTAGTTATTTTGATTAGCTAGTCGTACTACACAATAGAAATTATATAGTATGATTAGTTCAAAAATTTGAACTCCTAATTTAGATCCAAACATACTCCCTTGAGTGTGTGTGCACATGGACAGCAAGCTAGCAAACACCCTTACAGGACTTAACTAAAAAAAATAAAATATACATAAATGAATATTACAATTTCCTTATAACCTATTCTATCCAATCTTGAGCTCTGAATCATTATTAGATAGTGCATGGTATTCTTGAAATGTTAGTACACACACAAATAAATATATAATGCAAATACTATGAGCCATAATGATGTGAGCCATAATGTTTGTTATCATCAAAAATATAAACTTGTGAGATCGAGTTGCAACAGTGTCTTATTTTAAACCCAATCTTGCTTCTAAAAATTTGCCCATCACTTACTCATTAAAATTCTCCTTGATGGCCTAAAAATGTAAAAAAGGAAGGGTTCCATAAAGAGGTTGGTGCACAAATTTTTGCAGTCCACATCATCAAAATCATAATATCAGGCTCCTAGATTGCAACATTTTTGGTATTATCTGATAGCCTATAATCTTGTCAAATAAATAAAAAGTTAATTATTGATTTGTTAATAACATTTTTTTTATGTTAGAAGCTTTCATGTACTATAACATTTTATAGTAGATTTATCATAAACATTAGCAATGTAATGGCACCTATAATTAATATCTTATATAAAGATAATTATTTTATGAACTAGTAATGCATATAAACTTCTTTCTTCTTTAAAACTTGAAGTTTTGATGAATTCTTCTCCTTTATTGAGTGAAATTAACATTTTAAAAAATTTTGAAGTGACATCTAATGCTCCTAAAATCAACATTTATAAAATTCTTACTTAAGAATATCATCCCATAATAGTCTGTGATGGGAAACTCTATGATATAAAAGAAGGATACTCTAGTACTATAAAATATTAATGCAATAATCTAATTTTTATAATATTACATGTTGTCAACAATTTTTAAATTAGGTCTAAACCCCTTCCTTCTCCTCCTTAGTTCTTACAAATCCTTATCTTGGTGTTCAACCAACCTTAAGGAACCATTAAAAGAAACATAAGCATTTCATCCTTGATTAAACTTAGATGGATTACACATCAACTAAACTATTCTCATGTGTTTTAGGGAGTCTCCAAGGTAATTATAATCTTAAGTTCAAATCTAGCTAGGTTCACCCAATCAGGCTAACTGAAGTTACACCAAATGGGTTAAAACATAATAGGAATGAATTAATCCTACATTAAGCCTATCCATGTGATTGAACCTCCTTGAACCTGGCCTAACCCACGTGGTTCCATGGCTAGCCACGAATTTCCTAGAATCTTATATAACCTAAGCCATATGTAGGTCATCTTGGCACATTAATCAAAATAGACCACTTTAAGCCCTATGCTTCTCCTGGACACCTACTTATATCCCAATGGTGGATTGCAAATTAGCCAAATCACCTGGTAAAACAATTCTTGCCTAAATTTCCATCTCCATCCTTTTTTCAATCCCCTTCAAATACTTTAATTTTTTTAGTGAAAAGTTGTTCCAACATTTTATTTTGATAGCTTCCTAAGTATGTGAGAACTCAATCCCTGTTAATCCCCAAACCTTCCACAACCTCCTAATATGATTTTGAGCAAGCTCTGATGAGCTCAAAAGTGTTGAGATGGTCAAGTGTGATTGAGTCAATTTTTCTCAATTCCTGAAGGAGAAGTACTCCTCTTGTCCAAAAAAACAACCCAATTAAATCCACTTCCATTCAATCACTGCATTGAGGTAATTTAAAAACATATAGGAAATCAAAAAGTGGTTTGATATTGTGAAGAAAATGATAAATAAATGATGATATAGTCATTGGATTGTTCATTTTTCACACATAAATCCTATTTAAACAGTTTGATAGGGTTATGTCAATTAGAATGCATGGATTATTTAAAAATGCCTAGATGGCTTAGGTTGTGTGTAGGAGGTTGAAGACAAAATTAAGACCATTCAATCCCTTCAATTTTATAGTATAATTTTTATTTTTCATATAAGCAAATATATTGTGATCCATAGTTCTAGGTCTTTTAATCCTAGTCATTCAATCTCAAATCAAACTATTAGGATCAAATAGAATGTTTAGGATTATTGTTGAATTGGCTTGGTGTCTTGTTATTATTAAATTGTCTATTAGTTTTCACCATGTGGGAAATATATATATCCAATGGACAAAATTCAATGTTTAGACACTATAAGGATTGTTTTAATGAGTGTTATCCATTAAAATAAAATTTAAGGTCAACTGTTAAACAATCCAGTTTGCATAAATAAATTATATCATGTGCAATTTAGGGTAATTGACTAACTCAAACACATAGGAATGGATTTAAAATTGGTGCAGTGTAAATTGATGGTATGTCTAACATTCCTTAGTTTTATTAGACTAATTTGAATCCTCCATTGACCTTAATTCAATTTTAAAATTTTTTGTGTAAGACATTGACCTATAAATTAAAAATTCAATTATTTTAATTCCAAAATAGATTAGACTATGAAACTTATGTAGTTTTGTAAGTGTAATTACAAGGGTTACTCAACCAATAATTTAATCCCAATCCAACCTCTAAAATGACTTGACATTTTATGTAAATTCTAGGGCGGTCACCATACAAAAGTTTTAAAAAATCATATAGTTCTAAATGTCCCCAAATATTACTTGCAATATTCTATAATCTTTCAAAAAATCATAGAGATCTAAATGTACCCAAATATTATTTGGAATATTCTATAATCTTTCAAAAATCATTGAGTTCTAAATGTCCCCTAATATTATTTAGAATATTCTATAATTCTTAAGGATTTATGAAATTAATCCCATGATAATTTGAATCCATTTTGGCCATTAATTAACAATCCCTAAATTTGCCAAATAAATTAATTAAAAAAAAGGAAAATTTAAAATATTAAATAAACACAAAAAAAAATTCTTAAAATACAATCTAAATTGCATTAGACTCATAATGAAATAATACAACAATAACATGAAGCCTTTATCCCATTATGTGGGTCGGATAAACAACTTTATTTCTCCATTGTATCCTGTTAAGAGTTAAATTTGCATTATAATAAAGAAAAGTCATTCTAAAATTATCTAACCAAGTTTTTTTAGTTCTTCCTCAACTTTCCTTAACATAAGTCAAATTTAATACATCTATTTTCCTAACAAGGTCATCAGAAGGATGCTAATTAATGTGACCAAACCAACTTTGGCTACTCTCTCTAATCTTATCTTCCAGTAGAGCTACTCCAACCTTTTCATGTATATGCTCATTTTATATATTCTCTCTTATAGTAAAGCCACTCATCCACCTAAGCATCCTCATCTCTGCAACATATAACTTAATATTAGTCTTCACTTTTAGTGGCCAACATTCGACACCATAAGGCATTATCAGTATAACCACCATCTTATAAAAATTTCGCTTAAGTTTTAGGAGACTTTTCTATCACACAACAAGCCAGATTCATTCCTCCACTTCAACCATCCAACTTGAATTCTACTAATAATATCCCTATCTATTTCACCATCACTCTGAATAATTGACCCAAGATATCAAAAATGTGTACTCTTATTAATGACTTGATAACCAAAAGTCACAATCCCCCCACTAGATCAATTATTACTAAATTACACTCAATATATTCATTTTTAGATCTACTCAAACAAAAGCCTTTAGACTTTATAGTTGGCATCCAAAATTCAAGTTTACCTTCAACTCCCTTATAGTTTTATCAATAGGAAGAATATCATCAACAAAAAGCATACACCATGGTACAACTTCATGCAAATTTCTAATGAGAACATCCTTGACTAAAACTAAAAAGATATGGGCTTAAGTTAGATCCTTGATGTAATCCAACTGAAGTAGGAAAATACTTGACCAAATCACAAGTAACAACTCCTGCCTACATATACTTAATGACTTGACTATAACCATTATTAATCCCTTTTTTTCTATAACACTCCATATCACTTCTCTTGGAACTTTATCATTTTCTTTCTCTAAATCAATACATAAAATATGTATATCCTCCTTATTCTCACTCTACTTATCCATCAAACCTCCAAATAAATGTATAGTTTCCATATCAGACCTACTAGGCATGAATCCATATTGATTTCGATAAACATTAGTATCATGCCGGAACCTATGCTATATAACTCTCTCCCATAATTTTGAAGTATAACAAGAACAACAACAAGACTTAATCCCACTACATGGGGTCGGCTACATGAATCCTTTTTCTCCATTGTGTCCTATTAAAGGTCAAATTCTCGTTTAAATCTAATAAAGAAAGGTCGTTCCTAATATTTTCTAACCAAGTGTTTTTAGGTCTGCCTCTACCTTTCTTAACAAAAGTCAAATCTAATACCTCTACTCTCCTAACCGGGTCATTGGAAGGCCACCGTTTTATGTGACCAAACCATCTAAGGCGACTCTCTCTAATCTTATCTTCTATTGAAGCTACTCCAATCTTTTCACGTATATGCTAATTTCGTATCCTATCTCTAAGGGTAAAGCCACTCATCCACTTGAGCATCCTCATCTCTGCCACACTTAACTTAGTCTTATACTTCTCTTTTAATGGAAAACATTCAGCACCATAAAGCATTGCAGGCCTCACTACCAACTTATAGAATTTTCCCTTAAGTTTGAGGGGTACTTTTCTATCACACAACAAGCCCGGTGCATTTCTCCACTTCATCCATCCAACTTGAATTATGCTGATAATATCTCCATCTATTTCACCATCATTCTGAACAATAGATCAAAGATATCTAAAACATGTACTCTTATTAATGACTTGATCGCCCAAAGTCACAATCTCCTCACTAGGTCTATGACACATTAATTTAATTCCTATAAAATTCTCACAGTCATGTGCATCACATTTATTCTTAATAATAAAAAAATGACACACTCATTATCAACTCCTCTGTCATCTTTTTAGTCATAAAAAAATATTAAAAAGTTTAGTGAGCCATGAAATATTTGGAAAAAAAAATAAAAGATTTCATAGGTCATCTATGACATATGTTAAAAATTTTCATGATCATTTGAGTCACTAGTAAAACCCAATATTCTTTATAAACAACCTTTCATAAGTAAAGCCAATTTCAAAAATTCATAAATAATTCAATAAAAATCATAAAAATATAAATTCAATTTTATTACACTTTAAATAAACATAAAACAAACTATAAAAATAAATTTGATAAAAATTTCTTCATTAAATATAAAGTTAAACATAGGTTAACTTTGGTTAGACCTTTAAGGAATTTAGAATTCAATAAATCACTTAAATTATAAATAATTTCAAAATAACTAAAAACTTTAATTATTTGGTCATTAGGTTACTAATGATCATTGATCACATGTTATGAAATTTGGAATTCATTGAGTAGCTTAGGCATTAAATCTTTAGCTCTCATGTATATAAGAACCCTTTAACAAATTAAATTTAGTAAACTTATTAAATAATTCATTAAAGTTCCAAAAAATATGAACTCAATAACATTTCATTTTTGAAAAACTAAAGAATAAGTAGAAGAAACCCTTTTGAAGATATTAATAAAAAGATATTCATGATAAAATCAAATAATGTACTTCAATTATAATTCAAATACATTAAAATAAGCTTTAAACTGTAAACATAAATAATATTCTTTAAATATTAATGAAATATATAATAACAATATAAAAATATAGCCTTATGTGATTGCTCTATTTCTTTTTGGTATATAATAATTAGATTCCCTTAGTGCTTAGGATATGTTGATTAATATATTTTTTGTAGTCAAAGTTTATTGATTAGCATATTCTTTAAATAAAAATAGTAAAAAATACAAAACTCCAAGTTGTTTAATATTTAATAAAATTCAAAATTCATTAATACTTAAACTTGAAATGAAATCCCTTGGCCTATAAAAAAATTTAAAATCATAGAAAATATAACGTTAAACCTTAGTAGGAAACATCCAAGGGACACAAACTAGCACACACTTAGATTGATTTAGAAACTAATCAATTGTAGTATTAGGCTAGGAGTGATATATTTTTTATGTGATTTACTTTAACCAACTGTGATTCTTTTATATCATGTTTGATTGGTGATGTTGCTTTATTTGTGCTATATTTTTACTTATTTATGTTTGTGATTGTTATGTGATGGCTTGGTGATGAGAAGATAGATATCCTAAGTTAAAACCATTTGGTTTACTTATTTCTAATCCAATTTTCTGCAGTTAGTAAATTTATGCATTGATATTAAAGAGGATTAATTATTAATTTAAATTCATTTATAAATGTTTATAGGTGCTTTTGCTGCATAGTTTCCTAATTAACTAAAAGCGAGGTAAAATTCCCTATACTAAAAAGAGAGCAATTGTGTCTTGTGATGTGATGATGATGTAATATTATATAAATTACTTTTTATACCAACTTTGCATCTTTATAAAGTCTTTTATATTCTTCCAATTATAATTTGTAGAATATATTTAAATAAATTATGAAAATAAATAATTAGATTATGTATCATATGTAAAAGGAACCAAAAGAAAAAAATTTCTTCCTTCAAAGATGATGCGTTTTAGAAGACTTTTAGAAGGATGATTGTTTCTAGAGAGCTTGAGGATTAGAAGAGCATAAACAATCTCATTAAGTATGACTTGCTTGAAATCTAGGTGCCACAATCCAAGCATATTTAAGTTGGATCTTTTTATTTTGTTAAAACCCAAAAAGGGCTTATGTGTCAAAGGTTACAAAGTCCTTAAAAGGGATTGAAAACCTAATAAGTACTCAATGAGATACAAGAAAAAAAAAAAAAAAGAAAATAAAACATATGGATTGTAGGATCCCTTACTAGTTAAAGACCAATAGCAAAAATGAAAACGTTCGGTAAGCAACCAGAACCAAAAAGATTATCCACAAGAAAAGTTAATTATAAAGTTTGAGGATGCTATCAAGCGTGCAAAAAAATTAAAAGAAATATATTCAAAGAAACAAAAAACTAACCTCCAAAAGATGCCACTCAGCTATAAAGAGCCCCAATAACAAGATCTTGCATGAAGAATCTCAGAAGGAGAATAATTAATAGCAATACAAGAACTAACCAAAAGGAGTTCAAAAAGAAATAAACACTACTATATGTCCAATCCAACCAAAATACAAAGAGAAATAAGCACCACCCCACCTGAACACAGGAGAAGGAGCCCATTACTCAGAGAGATTAACACCCAGAACACCCATCAAAAAATATGCCCAAACCAATCAACTTAGCCAAAGTTATGCAACCACCAGCAATACAATCCACAATACCCCCAAAAACTTAATAGGAAGCCAGAACAACCAATAAGCCCCAACCAATAACCATAGTTAATGAAGAAAAAGCACCAGTAATTAAAAGAAAAACTAATATAGTAGTCTCTAATAAAAAAGGTAGCAAGACATAATAATGAATAAGCCCCCACCCAACAATACCACCAATAAGGCATCTACAAACAAACCTGAAAAGTAACACCAGGGCCTCAAAGACCAAACTTCAGAATGACTGAATATCTGAGTAAAATAAACAAATTGGAGAAAGGAAAAAAAAAAGGCAAACAAACACATCCCAATAGTATCCTAAAACAAAAAACCAATTAATAATGAGTCTAATTGCTACCCCTAAAAACCATAAAACCATTAAAAATGCTCCCATAACATGCTAACCAGAATGGATCAACATTAACCCATATAGAGAAAAATAGGTGATGCGCTTTGGAAGCCGCCAAAACATAATAACCTAAAACCCCACCAGTAATGTGGCAAAAAGAGTACCTGCTAGCATACTAACCAGTGATCAGGCAACAACCATCAAAATAACCCACAACTCCCCTAAGAACCTTAAAGGAAACAAATAATTAAGAAATAGAATATAACCACAAAAAACCAACAAGCAAAACACACACAAGGGCCTCCACAAGCCATTCAGGGCAGTAATAAAAGACCTGCAAAGGCCAAGCATCTAAAAAAATGAACATCAAAATAGTGCAACCAAAAAGGAAAAAAAGATAAAAGGGATAAAATCTCGAGTAAGACAACCCAATTTTATTCAGTTGGACCAATTCTTTTAATAAATGAGCCAAATTGTTGCCCCTACATTCCATAAATACATGACTAATATTCCCACAACTAACAAACCAGATATCACACTTGTTACGATCACAAAAGAAATAAAAAATATGGAAATTAAACTTACCAAGAAAATATTTAATATCTCTTATTATGTAGCATAAGTCAGGCTTATAGGTAGTCCTATCCTTAAGCATAAAAATGATAGGATTGGCAGCAAACTCCACCCAAATTTTTATAACATTCAAAGCCAAATAAATATTTAGACCATAACAGAAAGCATAAAGTTCAGCCATGATAACCGAGGAGGGATTACTAACAAAAGTAATAATTACTTTGCCAAAATAATCCTAAATAATGTCTCCACGACCACATTTAAAATTGTTCATAGAGCCGTAAGAGTTTAATTTAAAAACTGGCTAATCTAATTTGATCCATTTAAAAATCTTAGTGTTGGGAATACTACTGACATGATTTTATTGGATGCCAAAAATAATATCAATAAATTTATTATCCTTAAAGATCTTAATAATAATAATATTTACAAAAAATAATTGAAGAATTTTGTCTTTAACTCTAGAAATAACAATGTTAGGATTCATTTTCATGTTTTCATGCTTAGAATCATGTTGCAAACCAGAATCCCTAGCTTTTGATTTTGATGATAACAAACATTATTGATTGAGAGTTTGATTTTCCAAGCATATATTGGATATTATTTTTGTATTTGCACACTAACATTTTGGGTATAACATAAAACACTCAAGATTATTGAAAATTAAAGTTTGGGTAGAATAGGATGTCAATCAAAAGAGTCTCCAATTTTAACTTTCTTACATTTTTAATTTCTTGAGTCTGACTTGAAAGTTCGTTAGGGATGTTAAGCCCTAGAGAACTAGCTCGAGGCTAACCAAGAAAGGGGGGGTGAATTGGTATTTTAAAAACTCTTTCTTAGATCAAATCACAATAAGCACAAACCAAAATCACCACAGAAAAATAAGTGCAAATAAATTAAAATGCAGAAGCAGTAAAAAGAACACAAGGGTTTATAGTGGTTCGGTCAACTTGACCTACGTCCGTCCCTGAAGGTGCCCTCCAGGTATTGCACTAAGTAAGTGTCTCTCCTTTAGCTCCCGCAGCTAGGCGGAGAAGCCTTTTACCTCAACTCCTTTTCACCAACCCCGATGCGGCAGAGAACCGACTCCTTTTGCTTCCTCCTGAAGCGAGCAGAGAACTGACTCCTTTTGCTTCCTCCTAAAGCAGACAGAGAACCCGGACCTTTTACAGAAGTAGACCTCCCAAGAAACTCTCAAGAATAAAGGATGAAGACCAGAGAAGACGACTTGGAACCTTGCTTGGAGTAACCCTTGTGAACCCTCTCACAAACTCCCCCTCACATATTCCTCGCTCTCTCTCTCTCTCTCTCTCTCTCTCTCTCTCTCTCTCTCTCTCTCTCTCTCTCCCTCTCCCATGACTCTCTTAGGTCAAGAAAGCAGCACTCAAGGTCTCATACATGAGAAAAATTGGATCCTTTAATTAGAATTTTAAGAACCGACATTATTGTCCAGGATGATATGGATATCGTCCTGGCTGATCAGTACAAATCATGGACTATCGTACTAAACATCGCCCTGAATTGGGGTCTGGACAATTCAAAATTAGCTTGATCGTCCAGGATGATCTCACGATTGTCCTGGATGATTAGTTCAAATCAGAGGTAAACCGTCAAGAACATTGCCCTGAATTATATATAGCCGATGTTGATCGTCCATAAGCAACTAAAGTTTTTGAATTGATCATCCCAGATGATATTTAGATCGTCCCAGACGATGTGATCGTATCAATCATCCTTAATTGCTTTCCTTAATTGTCTGATCAATTTAGGCATAATTGTATCAAACCGTCTAGGATGATACACGATCGGCTTGACCGATATCCAAAAATAAAGAATGCCTAAATAGATCATATTAGCAAAATCTTTCTATTTTGAGCATATCATCTTGACCGATACATGTATCATCCAGGCCGATATCCTAATGACGGCTGCCTTGACTAGGAGTCCTGATTAGGGTTTCTGTTTTAAACCCGATCGTCCAGGACGATATAAATATCATCCGGGGTGATATGAATAAAAACAGAAATTCTAAATCAGTAAGAAAATAATCATTCAAGTGTGTGTGTGTGTGTAGGTTTACTTAGCATCAGACACTTCCAAGATTACAATTGACTCAATAAAGGGAAAAAAGAAAAATACAGACTGACTCAAACCTAATATACCCAATCTTAAGCTAGCTCCGTTTGTCGTCCGATCTTTGTGTCCTGAAATGTCAGTAAAAAAAGGCAATCGTATTATTTGCTATCATCAAAACCATAATTTAAGAAACCAAATCTACAACAATCTCTCCCTTTTTAATGATGGCAAACACTCAAACGATTATTTAAAAAATAGTAGTATAAGAATAGAAAGGTTTTCAAGATTCAAAATAAAAGTTCAAACATACAAACCTACTACTCCCCCTTTTGACATCTCAAAAAGGAGGAGGAAACTAAAAATAAACTAAAGCAACTAGAACTAAAAGAAAAAAAAACACAATGCAGAAAAAACAAACTGCAGAAAACAGACGCTAAAACTAGAAAAAATGAGGGACCCTAATCATCAGACGGATGTGGTGGCGGTGGCTACTGTAAGTAACTGGACATAGCGAACTATGAGCCAAACCAGGCCATGTCCTGGTCGTGCTGCTGCTGCTGGTGTGCTGCATAGGCATCGAAATAGGCCATGTCCTCATCGTGCTGCTACTAGTGGTGAGCAACGAAAGTGTCGAACCTGGCCTCAAATTGATCAAATCTATCTACTAACTGATCGAGCTGTAAGTGCTGGCAGAGAGGAGAAGGTTCAGGAACAGGAGCGGTAGCCTCCTCCTCCTCGGCCCCCTGAGGTTCCCCATCCCTTGGGTGGAGATGAGTACTGTGAAGGATATTAAAAGAGCTATTTGAGTAGCAAGGAGGCTGAAGGTCGTGACGAGCAGGATATTGAAGTGGATATTTGGCTTCAAGAACATAAGTTATGAGGTGTCCTAAAGCCAGGTTGGATTTCCTCTTATGACCAGGATCGCAGATTATTCTCAAATAATCAATGTATCAAAAAATCAGGTCAGTAGCATTAAACTCTCTATGGGCCATAATATAAAAGGTAGTCAGATAAAGCAGAGGAGTGATGTGGACTCGGTCCCCGGCTTTTGGAATAATGGAAGTGCGAAGGACATGCTAGATTGTCCTAGCATCTTTGACTAAAGAGCTAGTTTCTCCAACATGAAAGGGTGCGTTGGTCTGGTGAAGAAAACGATTTGTCGTGGACCAGTCAAAATCAGGATCTGAGATAATGGTATGCAGCTTATCCCCAGTGATGGATAGCTGCAACAGTTCAGCACAGTCCTGATATGTGATCTCGATCGGGCGTCGATTCATATAGGAGGTCAGGGCTGTGTAAGTAGAATTTATGCGAAGATTTGCAAAAAATTCAAGAAGAAGTTCAGAGGAAAAAGGGGCTGCAAGGGTAAGAATAAAGCAGAGCGAGGTATGGGCAAAAAGATCTAGTACCGGATAAGAAAGTTAGGCAGGATTGATCGTTCTTGAAAAGAGTAATGCCACATTCCTTGTAATAGTGGTAAGCAGCTTGATCTTTCGCTTCCAAAAAATGAGGGTCAAAAGTGGCCCTCGAGGAACTTCCCGATGCCTGATGAACACTCTTTCCTCCAATCATATTAAGAAAATAATAAGCAAATAAGCGAGGAGAAAAAGCTTGAGGTGAAAAACAATGGCTGGAAGGTCTGAATTTAAAGAAACGGCCACATCATCCAGGACGATCGTAGAATCGTCCAGGATGATCTGGTTCAATTATTACGTACAGGCCTATTGGTCAATGTTGACCTCATTTTTCGAGGTCAATTTCCCCGGACTCAATTCTAGCACCTAGGTATTCATAGACTAGTATAGATGACGCCTTTAGGACTCCCCTTAGGTGAATACCCACTGACGTAGCGTTGACTCGGCCCTTTTAATTCAACCCAAATCTAAAATTGATTCGATCTAAATCTAATTCAAAATCAAATCGACTCTAAATTCTTCATTAATAATGAAATACTAATATCATTTAAATAAATTTCAAATAAATTTATCTTTAATCAATAAATTTTAATCTAGTAAATTTACTCCTAAATCACACCTCTAATTAACAACCTAAACTAAATAATCTTAACATCCTAAACTAATTAAATAAAAGTTTAAAAATCCGGTCCAACTTCCTCAACCTCAACTCCTCCCCATTGGCAGGATCTCTCTCTCGGCAACTGAAAAGAACGGTCGGCTCTTCCTTTCATTCGCAAAAAACTACTCCTTGCACTCTCTGGATACGCACGAACCCAACTCTCCCATGATTCTTTCATTCGCAAAAATAGAGGCTCTACTTCTTCTCCAATTCGCACAAGCTGCCCCTCTCTCCTAGCAGTTCGCGATCTCTCCCAGGCAGTTCACGAAATCACCCAGCCCGCCTCCTCTCTCGATCGCACAACTGCCCCCATTTACACGAGAAGTCCCT
>NW_021319382.1:241004-269458 GCF_001605985.2 Dendrobium catenatum
GATCGTCTAGGACGATCTGGTGTATCGGCTAGGATGATGACCATAAATGCATTGGCCAGGAAGAAAATTATATCTGCCAAGACGATCAAGATGACTGTAACAGAGTTCGATTAGATCGTCCAGGATGATAAGGTATCGTCCGGGACGATGATTTACAGCAAGCTCAAAAAAGTTCAGCAGATGAAATTTTAAAGAGAAATTATCATATCATCCAGGATGATAGAGATATCGGCCAGGATGATGTGACAAGAATTTGAAAACCAAGGAAAGATAGAGATGATCAGATAAGGCCCCAAAAATAAATAAAATAAAATAAAAAGCTAAAAAAAACAACGAAAAACTAAAAACCAGCAAAGGAAAGAAAAATGAAAATTTTGTTTTTAATTTTTTTCTTTTTTTTTTATCAAAGCATCCATATGACAAATTTCCCAAGTAATTAAATTTTAGATATTCAAAAGATCAAAGAGTTAACAATGTCACAATTTAAAAATGATAGAATATCCGATCCTGTTAATCCCTAGCTCATACTTCTTTCAGGGTAAAAATTGTCTTTTGAAAACAAAAGGCCTAACTCATATCAAACTAATTGGTAAAAAGAAGATCCGTTCAAAATTTGGCTACAAAAAAATATCTTATAAAATAATACACCAAAGCAATTTGTCTCAATCATGGAATTTGAAATCAAGCCTTTGAAAATATCAAGTAATCCATGAATTCTTCTAAGATTTTAAAAGTTTGAAAGAGGGGTAAGCTTGTCTTATGTGGGCTCATTTTATGCCTCTTGTTAATTTGAATGGTGCTCTTTGCACATCTTTTGATTTTTGATAAATTTTTTAATTTGGCGTCATTGTGCATCTTTCTGTCTTTGGCATCATTGGCCTTTTTATTTATTTTTTGTTCTTACAAGCTAGATCCCTTCAATAACTCTTAAAATATAATTAGTTGTGAATAGATCTTCCATATACTAGAGAAGAAAAAACTCACTCTCTAATATAAGGAAGAATAAACCACAAAGCAGACTTTAGCAATTATATGATAAGTGCCATGGCAAGATTTCATTTAACTTGACAGATATATAAAATCTTTGAATATTATATATAAGGTAGATTATTGTAACAAGATAAAAAAAGATCTTAATTTAAAAAACCATTTGTTAATATGGGATAGACTTTTGTTTAGAGAAGAAAATTATACCACTAAAAGAGGTTAGAGGGGGGAAACCATCAATGGTGTTTCTCCCTTTAACCGATTTAGAGATGCTAATCATTTGCTATAAATCTCCAAATTTTAAGAATTAGGAAAATCATCATAAAGAAAAGGAAAGCAAAAATAAAAATAACAAAAAAGAAACAAGCACAAAAGACATAAAATAGCGATAATCAAAACATGCATTTCAAGAATTTATTAAGCAGCAAGTTTAAGCAATTATGAGCTGTGAGCCTCCATTTGTCCAAGAGTCATATGCTCTCACGAGGTCTTTGATGAGAGCATTCTTGCAGAAATCAACAACTGTCAGATTTAGGAATCCAAACAGGTTTGTGTCCCTTCTTATGAGAGGTAGAATGCAATGTATGTGTGTTATACAGTGAATCATGCAATTTTTGTCTCCAGACCCAATGTGTACTATGGTGAACAGTGCAAGTGTGTGAGATGTGTCCTAGCTTGGCACATGAAAAGCATCTAATACTAGGAAAAGGATTTCTTAAATGGTTTGGATTGTAATGCCTCTTCCTAGGTCTTGGCTTTAGATCAAAAGTGGGTGTCATCCAATTTCTCTTAATTATTTCTAATTTAGTTTTAAACCTCGAGTTAGTACTTTCTAAAGCAACATTCTTAATCCTCAAATTATTCTCCATCTCTTTATATTTCTTAAAATCAGATTCAAGTGAGGTGTGTGATACTTTTAATAAATCATGCTCATCTATCAATTCCAAATGCTTTTTATTTAATTCATCAAATTCATCAAGTAAAACCATGTGATTTGAATCAATCATTGAGTGATCTTTGAGAATAATTTCATGCTCTTTTTGTAAATTCAAAAGCTCCAATTTTAAACTAGCATGAGTTTTCTTAAGTTTTTTGTATGATGCAAGAATTTTCTCACAAATTTTAAACAGTTGATCATTGGTTGCTTTGCATATCTCTTCTTCATCATTTTGATCAAGATGATCTTTTGCCATTAAGTACAAGTTTATTGTTTCTTCCTCAGGTTCAGTTTTAGATGAATCAGAAGTAGATTCTGCCCAGAACGCCTTTTGAATTCTCTTCTTGTCCTTCATGAACTTAGGTTTCTCCTCTCTCTTTTCTTTACGAGAGTGATCCATAAGTGTAGGACAATCAGCTCTGACATGTCCAGGCTTCCTGCATTCAAAATAAACCATGTCATTAGAGCTCTTAAAATTTTTGTTTCCCTTACCTTTGTTCCACTTTTGATGATACCTTTATTTCTTCCTTAGAAAGCTTTTGAATTGCCTTGTGATTAAGGCAAATTCATCACTTTCAGACCCGAAAGAGTCGGAGTTCATTTCATTAGCCTTCAATGCTATAATTTTCTCCTTTATTTTCTCACCTGCATCCAAATTTCTTTTGTTCACTCCTTGCTCGTAAGCAACGAGTGAGCCAAGTAAGTTGTCAATTAAATAAGTATTCAAATCTTTAGATTCAGTAATGGTGATGATTTTAGCATCAAAAGAGGAAGGCAAGCATCTCAAAATCTTGTTTACTTTTTGATTATTTGAAAGTTCTCTACCTAAGGAATGCAAAGAAGTTACAATTTGGGTAAACCTTGCATACATATTAGAAATTGATTCAGAATGTTTCATACGAAAAAGTTCATAATCATGCAAGAGAATATTCAAACGAGATTGTTTAACTTCATTGGATCCTTCATAAGTAATGCACAACCTATCCCAAATCTCTTTTCCAGTAGAGCAAGTAGAAACACACATGTATTCTTCAGATTTTAAAGCACAAAAAAATAATTCAAACATTTTGCATTAAGTTGAGCTAATTCTCTTTCATGAAAAGTCCATTCTGTCAAAGGCACTTCAGTTTTAATTCCATTAAGTTCACGAGAAGGTGGAGAATATTCTTCTTTAATAAGCATCCACATGCAATAATTAGTTGATTGTAAAAAAGGAGACATGCGAGTTTTCCAAAAATCAAAAGGTAGATTGTCAAAAAAGGGAGGTCATGTAATAGAATATCCTTAAGTTGTATTAAGATTCCCAAAGTTAGCCATTGATAAAAATTCAAAAAGTTTTCAAACTCAGTTTTTATGAATCCCGTTCTAATACCACTTGAAAGTTCATTAGGGATGTTAAGCCCTGGAGAACTAGCCCGAGGCTAACCAAGAGGGGAGGGGGTGAATTAGTTTTTTAAAAACTCTTTCTTAGATCAAATCACAATATGCACAAACCAAAATCACCACAGAAAAATAAGTGCGGAAAATTAAAATGCGGAAGCAGTAAAAAGAACACAAGGGTTTATAGTGGTTCGGTCAACTTGACCTACGTCCACTCCCTGGAGGCGCCCTCGAGGTATTGAACTAAGTGACTCTCCTTTGGCTCCCACAGTTAGACGGAGAAGCCTTTACACCCAACTCCTTTTCACCAACCCCGGTGTGGTAGAGAACCGACTCCTTTTGCTTCCTCCTGAAGCGGGCAAAGAACCGACACCTTTTGCTTCCTCTTGAAGCAGGTAGAGAACCTGGACCTTTTGCTGAAGTAGACCTCCCAAGAAACTCCCAAGAACAAAGAACGAAGACCAGAGAAGACAACTTAGAACCTTTCTTGGAGTAACCCTTGTGAACCCTCTCACAAACTCGCCCTCATAAGTTTCTCTCTCTCTCTCTCCCTCTCACAAGGCTCTCTTAGGTCAAGACAGCAACACTCAAGGTCTCATACATGAGAAAAATTAGATCCTTTAAATAAATTTCAAGAACCGACATTATCATCAAGGACGATATGGATATTGACCTTGCCGATCAGTACAAATCATGGACTGTCGTACTGAACATTGCTCTGAATGGGGGTCTGGATGATTCAAGATTAGCTTGATCGTCCTGGTCTGTCCCAGACGATTAGTTCAAATCAGAGACAAATCGTCCAGAACATCGCTCTGAATATGATCTGGTCGATGTTGATAGTCCAGAAGCAACTAAGGTTTTTGAACTGATCATCCCGGACGATATTTAGATCGTCCCGGATGATGTGATCATATCAATCATTCTTAATTTCTTTCCTTAATTGTCTTATCAATTTAGGCATAATTATATCAAATCGTCCAGGATAATACATGATCGTCCTGGCCGATATCCAAATATAAAGAATGCCTAAAAAGACCATGTTGGCAAAATCTTTCTGTTTTGGGCATATCATCCTGGCCGATACATGTATCACCAGGCCGATATCCTAATGATGGCTGCCTTGACTAGGAGTCCTGATTAGGGTTTCTATTTTAAACCCGATCATCCAGGACGATATAAATATCATCCGGGATGATATGAGTAAAAATAGAAATTCTAAATCAGTAAGAAAAGAATCATTCAAGTGTGTGTGTAGGGTTACTAAGCATCAGACACTTCCAAGATTACAATTGACTCAAGAAAGGGAAAATAAAAAATACAGACTGACTCAAACCTAATCTACCAAATCTTAAGCTGGCTCCATTTGTCGTCCGATCTTTGAGTTCTAAAATGTTAGTAGAAAAAGGCAGTCATATTATTTTCTATCATCAAAACCATAATTTAAGAAACCAAATATGCAACATGACTATGTAAGGGTGTATGCAAAATTGGTGACCGGCAGACACATACACAAACAGGGGGTGAGGAAATTTTGAGAATTAAAACTTTAAACTAATCATACCGTATGAATACAATAGTACTGAATGATTAGTTATATGAAGAATAAGACTAACAACTAATTGAATCATTAAGGTTAATGCGCCAATCATATAATATGATACATATCGTACTGCATGATTTTTCTTGATCCGAGAAACCCTAGCCGCTAGAAAAGTTAAGTAAGAATTTTGAACTAATTATACCATACAATTACAATCGTACTATATAATATTTGAAATTTTAATTAAATTATTCTCCATAATTAGTCAATTAAATCAAGGTTAATTAAATATGGATAATTGCACAATATGATCTTGATTAAATCATACGATTGACAAAGATAAAATCTAGTCATCCCAGAGATCGCACTAGATGAAACCTTAATATTTGAACTAATTATATAGTATGATATCTATATCATATTGTATGAATTGTTGGTGTTACACTGACTATATTGTTTGATATGAATCATACTAAAAGATTGACAGAGATAATTTTCATTCATCTCCATAACTATCCTATACAAATAAACTAAAACTAAAATGAATCATAATGTACGAAGCTATGATTATACTATATGATATGTTTATAAAAATTAAACAGTTCATCTGAACTACTATTATCATTGTACTTGATGGATCGTGTTTTTGAACTGATCATAATGTATGACCTCAGAGATGGATAATTTAAAAAAGTAGGGTTTTTTAAAGCCTATTACATAAGTAATCTTTTAATGTCTTTTTATAAGAGACTTTGGCTATTGCAGAAACTTTGAGGGAGATCTTTTTTTTAAGAGCTTTAGGGTTAGAAATGAAGAAGAACATGAGGTTGGGATAAGGGAGAAAAAGTGTGAGGGGTTTCATACGGCTACCCCAAGCAAGCCTGCATCTAGCTTCCTTTTGGAATTGGAGAGTTCTTAAAGATTCTCTTGGGAGACAAGCATCAAAGTCAAGATTCTAGGGTTCTCTACCATCAATAGGAGAGTTAAAAAGGATTATGGTTCTCTACCTTCACTAGGAGGGTTAAAAAGGAATGTGGTTCTTTTCCATCTCCAAGAAGATGAAAAAGGATTCTAGGTTCTCTACCTTCTCTAAGAGGGACAAAAATGATTGAAGGTCCACTGTCATCACTTAGAGAGTGACATAGCTTTCGGTTCTATGATGCACTAGGGTTTGTGGAAGGGATTCTCGTAAGGGCTTCTCTACCTTGTTATGGGAGAAAAAGGAGAGACACTATAGTGAATAGTGCATAACTGAGAGAGTAGGACTCCAAGGAGTGGACACAGGTCAAGGTTGACGAAACCACTATGAAATATAGTGTGCCCTTTCTTATTTTTACTTTTTCGTGCTTTTTTTCTTTAAATTGAGCTTACTACACTAATCTCATTACTTACCATCAACTATAATTAAGTTAATTTGATGTTTGAAAAACAAAAAATATATATCATATCTTGATTAGTATATTTGTGCTTTAAAATAAAAATATTTTAAACCTTGATTTTCTTTTCCAAATGTTAGGATAATTATTTCTTTCAGAATTATTTTTCAAAAATCATTCTCTAGCATAATTTTTTATTATTATAGTAGTTATTTTTAAAAAGTTCTAATTCACCCTCTCCCTCTTGAACTTTTATTCTATCCAGTGAACGTACGCATAAGAAGGTTCGGTTTTAGTCAAAAAAGCGCCTATACCGGGTTTTTTGAAGGTGTACCGTGTTTTTTCAAAAAACTCGGTACAAGCACTTTTTTGCCTAAAACCGAACCTTCCACTGCGTACGTTCACTGGATAGAATAAAAGTTCCTCCCTCTTGGTGCACCTTGGGTTAGTTCATTGAGATCTTACAACCTCCCTGAACTTCCAAGTGGTATCAGAGCGGGACTTAAAATTTAAATTTTAAAATCTTCAAGCAAAGATTAAATGGCATAATTTGGAAATAGGAATACTATAGAGGGTTATTTAGTAACCCATCCATCATTATTTGAAAATATTCCTTTCAATTTTTGAAAAATTTGCATGTCTATATTTCCTAAATCCATTAACTATAAAATTTAGCATATGATTTAAACTGGTTATTCACTTCCATCTCAAGTAGGTAATGTTGTTAAATCTAATATTCCCTTTACTGAATAGAGACATAAAAATAGAGAATTTGCATAATTAAATGCTAAATGTTTGAAATATTGTTTTTCTATGCTTTAAAATTTGAGGACTACGCGCTAGTATCTATCTGTAATATAGGGATGGAAATATGGGATAGGCTGTGCATTACATATAAGGGAACTAATGAACTTAAATATTCTAGATTAAATATTTTATTATATGACTATGAACTATTTTGCATGAAACCTAGTGATATTGTATCTGAAATATGCACTAGTTTCACCCAAATATTGACATTCTTGCAAGCATTAGGTAGAGAACTCTTTAATTCTAAAAAAGTTAATAACATTTTATGTTGCCTTCAAGTTCTTATGATGCTAAAGTCACTATTATTTCTGAATCAGAGGATTTAAATGTTTATTCAATTGAATACTTGCTTGGGTCACTCATGTCCTATGATCAAGGTGTGAGTCAAAGACTAATTGATACAGGCGATAAAAAGAAGAAGAAAATTGTGTCTCTAAAGAAAATAACTAGGGGAATGATAGTTCTATAGTGAAGGAGGATGATTACATTACCTTGATGACCCGTCAGTTCAAGAGTTTCTAAAAGAGGAAGCAAAACATCATCAATAATAATGGATCAAAGGTAAACGCACAATAAATTTTAAAATGTCAACTATCACTATATGCTTTGAATGCAAGAAACCAGGACATTTTTGAACAGACTGCCCCAACCTATAGACTCACCTAGTCAAGGAGAGGGGTGAAGAGAAGGCAAAATTTAGAAAGGGGAGGAATAGGACACATAAGGCATTTTAGGTCTACTCCATCACAAAATCATCATAACAAGAAGCATAGGAGGAGGTAACAAACTTATACCTTATGGTTAATGATAATCTTTATTAGTCAGATCAAAATGAGGTATGTTAATTTGCCTATCATAAATTGTTCATTATTTACAAGAAAATTTATAATTTTATATAGGAAACTTAAGAAGTTTTATTCAAGCTTAAACAATAACTTTTTTAATCTACACAAAGGGCATGCTAGTCTTATAACTGAGTATTTTTCTTTAGATAGTGATCATATATCTTTACTTGTTGAAAATGTTGTATTAAATAAGAAGAATGTTGACCTAACTAATGCTTATAAATCCTTGATGATAAAGCATCTTGAGTTGGAAGAATCTTTTAAGGAATTAGAAACACTTGCAAGTGAATTAGATAGTGGTGAGCATGTAGTGAAATTACAAGTAGCATATCTTAAAATTACAAATGAATTCCTAAAAGAAAAATTAAATTCACTACAAAATAATAAGCCATCACCTACTTTGGCATAGTGGCATAACTCATCATCACAACATGCATCATATAACCCTTGGAAGACGAACCACAACCTACATAGTTTAGTGAATCCTTTTTCTGGTGTTAGCTATCATTCTTGTGGAATGCTAGATCACATAGCTTGCACTTTAACTAATCATCATAGGACATATCTAGTGTGGAAGAAAAAATTATATGAATCATAACATAGCATGATTTCATCTCATTTATCAAAGTATAAGGTGGAACCCAAATTCACTTGGGTTCCCAAATCAAATATTTGAATGATTTTGTATGAGTGCTCTCATAGAATACCCAGTGAGAGTATGTGGTATTTGGAAAATGAATACTCAAGGTACATGACTGGCGATTTCAAACAGTTCATCACGCTGGAGGCTAGGTCAAGAGGCACGGTTACACTGTGAGATAACACCACCAGGAAAGTGGTTGGCTCAAGTATAATTGGAAATTACTCTAAGAATTTTATAATTGAAATTATCTTATTAGTTGATGGTCTAAACATAATTTATTTAGCATTAGCCAATTATGTAATAAGGGTTTTGATATCAAATTTTTATCTGAAAAATACATGTTTAGCTTGAATGGTAAATTAGTCTTAAAAGGGAATATAATAAATAGCATATATATATATATGCTTAATTTAAATTATATTTAATATTCTAATTTCCTGTGTTTAAAAATTATGGTTGATGAATACTTGCTATATCAATGGATACTATGCCTTGCAAGCATCAAGACACTTAGGAATATTACCCATAAAGACTTAGTTAGAGGCATACCCAAATAAGATTTCACTAAGGACCACCTATGTAATTTTTGCAAAATAGGAAAATAAGTTATGTTATCATTTTATTCCATTCAGGTCATCAACACATCTAGTTCTCTAAACATTCTTCATATAGACCTATTTGGACCCATTTATACTGCCAGCCTAAGAGAGAAATTATATAGTTTTGTAATCATTGATGACTATTCTAGATTCACCTGGGTTAGATACATAGGAAAAAAGAGTGAATTATTTAAGGAATTCAGAACCTTCTCCACCTGTATATAAAGAAAATTAAGATGTTAAATATCAACGATTCATAGTACTAATAGTGGAGAGTTTCAAAATGAAAATTTTAAATCTTATTATCATGAGATAGGGATAGCATTAAATTTCTTCTCCTAGGATCCCTCAATAGAATACAATAGGTGAAAGTAAAAAATAGAACTTTTGTAGAAGCTGCTAGGGTCATGCAAGTTGAATATTCTCTCCCTAGATACTTTTGGGTAGAAGTAAAAAATACTGCTTGTTATGTTTTGAATAGGGTAATTATTAAATCCAAGTGAAATAAGACACTCTATGAACTCCTTAAGGGTAGGACACCCAACCTTTCTCACTTACACGTCTCTAGGTGTAAATATTTATCCTGATTAATAGAAATAACCTTAAGGAAAATTTAATCCCAAATATGATGAAGGAGCCTTCTTAGGTTTTTCATTTCTAGGTAAGGCCTATAGAATTTTTAATAAGAGGACCTTTGTAGTTGAAGAATCTACCCATGTTATATTTGATGAATCTGATATAACCTCTGAATATAGAGTAGAAGAAGAAGTAAAGGTCATCTAAGTGGTAGAAGCCATTAACATAAGGAATAGAGTAGAACCTCAGGAGCCCTTGCATATAGAATGAAGATAATCATCTATTCATCTTAAAGAACTAATTTTAGGAGAACCATTTTAAGGTTTTAGAACTAGGCATGAACTTAGGAAGGAGGTTAATCATTCTGCATTTATATCTATGATAGAACCCACTAACATAGATCTACACTTAGCCGATGAATTCTAGGTCTTATCTATACAAGAAGAGCTAAATTAATTTGTTATAAATAATGTATGATAAATAATAATGATACCTAAGGGCCAGAGTATTAATAGAACAAAGTGGGTTTTCAAAAATAAAATGAATGACTCTGGTATATTGGGGAATAAAGATAGATTAGTAGCTAAGGGGTATAATTTGATTGAAGAAATATATTTTGAGGAAACCTTTACCCCTGTAGTTAGACTAGATGTCATTATGGTGTAGTTAGCCTTTTCTTACTTTAAAGGGTGTTCAAGTTGTATCCAATGGATGTTTGGAGTGCCTTTCTAAATGAGGAGATTAAAGAAAATGTGTATGTTGAGCAACCCCCAGGTTTTGAAAATTCTCAATTTTTAAATCATGTGTTTAATTTAAAAAATCATTATATGGATTAAAGCATGCACCTAGAGCTTAATATGAAAGACTGAGCACATTTCTCCTAGAAAGATCCTTTGTTAAGACGAGTATAGACACCACCTTATTTCTAACAAAAGTAGGAGAAAATCTACTCATTGCTCAAATTTATGTCAATGATATATTGTTTGGATCCATGGATAAGAATCTATGTGATGAATTCTTAAAGATAATAAGTAAAGAGTTTGATATGAGCATGATGAGAGAGTTGAACTATTTTCTTGGATTTAGTGTGAAGAAAAGGGATGATAGAACCTTCCTTAGCCAATCAAAATATATCAAAGATATTCTTAAGAAATAGAAGATGGATATTGCTAAGGTAATAAATACTTCTATGAGCTTTATTATCCACTTAAATAAGGATCCAAATGGAAAATTAGTTAATCATAATAAATATAGTCAAATAATTTAATTTCTTATTTACTTTATTTCCAGGGGATATTGAATTGCACCATATAGTTAATGGAGACCAATTGGCATACATCTTTAACAAAACCTGGACTATGATACCTTGAGTACCTTGAGAACTTGACCCGGGGTTATAGACATTCATGCTTGATTCAGGATGAATCCAAATTATTCTATCATTTGAAATCAACCATTTTTTGTCTACATTGAGTTTTTTGTCATTTTTGAATTAGTGTGTTTATTTGTGTATGTTATTTTATTTTATTTATTTTATTTTATTATTGTTCAATAGATGTTCCGGGATCATCACATATAATTCACTAGCTAAAAACTTAAAAAGTACAAAAATATAAAATTAAAGTTTATTCTATCGTACTTTGTGATTAACTTCATACTATACGTTCTACACATCCCTATATAAATTATTGCCCTTGGTTACATCAGCGGTCTAGATTTTTTTAATTACTAGCGATTATGTTGTACAAATGCCCTTCAAATTATATGATACACTAAGTAAAGGTTATTGAACAAATTCAGGTCAGTCGGTATGATAATACTTCTATTTCATACTCTACAAACACATGTTTATACTATACGATCCATTTATTCAAAAAGCATACAGATGACTCCTCGGGATGAATGAAACATCTTAAGATAATCTAATATGATATTAATTGTACTATATAATTTAACCACCTTTTTCCAATAGATCGCCTAGACAATTTAACTCCACCTAATCATACTGTACAATCTCAAATCATATTGTATGATTAATTAGAATTTTATAAATTAGAGGGATTTCCTTAGTTTAATCCACTCATCCTTGAATTCCTTCTTCTTTCAAACTCCTAACCTTACAAAACTAAAGTTGTTAAATGGTAAGAGGTAGCAAACGAGGTCACATGACCCAAGGAGGCTCTTCCTCTTGTCGCCCAGTTAATGATTGATTTTAAAACGCTGAAGCTTAAGATACACACTACAAACACAAGGAGGCTTGCATAACTTTCTCAAGAATGCTAAACCAACGCGCACTAAACTTTATGGTGATGAACCTTTTTGCTTCTACCACTCTTCAATTTCTTCTCACCCTCGCACTTCCCTTCAACTCTAAACTCCTATATGAATTTCTAGTAAACCCTAGGATTACTGCTGAGACATCCATCTTGACTTCCTAAGTGTGTCATCTCCATGTAGAAATCACTAAAAATGATTTAGAGGAATATATCCTCCTTTTCACATAAGGAACTAGTCCCCAATCTATGGCTTCTAGAATATATTTTGATTAAAGTGTTGTAAGTCTAACTATTAGAAATGTTGCTCGAAATTAACACCAACCTTTAGTACACTCTCTCAATCAAAATGCACAAATTATCTAACATATTCTTTGAACCTTAATCATACCTAAAGCCAGCGATTGTGTTAACATTATTCCACTCCATTCCTTGGTCACCTACTTCATAATGTTAAATACATAATTTGCTGAAGGTCAAATACTTATCGATTATATAAAAAATGTGACTCCTATTTGACTTCCATTAACTAGGAGAAAAAAAAAGTTGCCCATATTCTCGTCATTTCTTACATCCTTAAAAAGAAATTTGAAATTACCTACCCTAAACATCCTGACAATGTTCCTATATTCTACACTTATTATTTTTTTCGTATTATGTTCCATCATCAATGGGAGAAAGACCACGAGGAACCTTATTTTGATGAAGAAGGGGGAGTTGCACCTGCACTAGAACTAACACCAGCACTAGTACAACCACCTGCACCATCCTACCACTCTTATCCTCATGATGACATTAGATAGAGGCTCAATCGACTAGAAACCCACTTGGACTCACAAATTCAACAACAATAATAGCAGTACAAGGCAGATAAGGGGTGGTTTGGGGAACAATTCTCCTAGATCTAATAATAATTCTCCTCAATCCACAAATATTTTCAAGCACCACCTAATCAGGGGTCTTCATACTTTTAGTTTTTTTTCTAATGTATTTAAGGTTTTTCATGTTTTGTAGTTCTTTCCTGTCATATGTGTTCCTCCTTATAAGTGATATGAAAGGGGGAGTAAGTATTTGATTATTTATATGTTTGCACTTATTAATTACTCTTTTTCTATTGTTTTCTTTAGATTTCTAATGTTAAATCTTTATGTTTTAATTCCAAAATAAATAAAAATTAAATCCTTAACCCTATTTTTAAAATATATCAACTAATGAGGTGGAGATTATGAGAAAAGAACATTAATTCTCTATTCAACCAAAAATATTTTTCATCAAAAAAATGGTAGAGATTATTGCAATTTAGGACCCCTAATTTATGATTTTGATGATAACAAATATTATTAATAGATGCTTTAATTCTCCAAACTATATTTGATATTATTTTTATCTTTGCACACTAACATTTCAAGTATAACATACACCGCTCAATATTACTGAACACTCAGGTTTGGGTAGTATATGATGTCAATCAAAATAGTATGTAATTTTAACTTTCTTATATTTTTTATTTCTTGAGCTTGGTCATGTAAGGGTGCATGCGAAATTGGTGATCGTACACATACAGAAGGGAGTGAGGAAAATTTGTGAAGTAAAATTTTTGAAATAATCATACCATGTAATTACAATCATACTATATGACCAGTTATAAAAAGAAGAAGGCTAATGACTTATTGAATCATTAACATTACTAAGCTAATCATACTGTATGATGCAAATTGTATAGTATTATTTGTCTTGCTATGAGAAACCCTTACTGTCAAATAAATTAAGTAGGAATATTGAAAAATAAATTATAAACTAATCATACCGTATGATTACAATCATACTATATGATATTTAAAATCTTGCCTAAATCATCCCCCATAATTAGTCAAACAAATCATGATTAATTAAATGTAGCTAGTTATACTATATGATCTTGATCATATCGTATGATTGACTGAGATGAAATATGGCCATTCTAGATATCATACCAAACAAAACTTTCATTTTAAACTAATCATATAGTATGATATATATATATATATATATATATATCATATTATGCGAATCATTGGTATGACACTAACAATACCATATGATGTGAATCATATCGAACGATCGACATAAACAATTTTCAATCATCCCTGTGATCGTACTATATGAATAGAGTGAAATTAAACTAATCATACTATATAAAATTATGATCATATTATATGATATGCTTGCTAAAATTGAACAGTTTTCCTTAACAACTCTTATAATCGCACTGGATGGGTCATGTTTTTTAACAGATCATATTGTATGACACCAGATCATATTGTATGAATAATGACAACAAAATTAAAATATTAGGGATTTTTAAGCCTACTACATAAGCAATCTTCTGAATTAATTTTTCATAAGAGACTTTGGGTGTTGAAAAAACTCTTAGGGAGATATTTTCTTGAGAGCTTTGGGGTTAGAGCTGAATATCTGCATTTGCATTAAAATGAAGTAAAAACTAGATACAACTCAACCACTATACTCTATATCTTATCACTCTCCTCCCTCAACAAAGACAACAATGTTGAGGGGAACTCATCTATATTAACATCAAAAAACGTAAACTCACCCAAAACAGCTAAACGGGCACAATAATTAGTAGGACGATTACTTTCCCGGGGAATGTAACGAAATAAAACCTGCTTAAAATCCACAAGGAAAGAAATATCAGGACCTTCAGCCCGGAAGAGAGCTTGGTTCTGACGGTTGCTCAGATTTTGCATCCACTGAATAGCATTAATCATGCTATCCCCTTCAATAATAATCCCCTCAAGATCAAACATCCAATCCATGAGCACCTCACGGATAGCACTCACCGCCATAACCTCAGCTTGCAATATATCCCAATGTTCCATTCTTCTGCCAGCAGCACTGATCAAGGCCCCAACATGGTTTCTCGTAACAATACCCAAACCAAGCAGATTCGAAGTTCTCAACGATGCATCCACATTGAATTTAAGCCAACCCGGAGCGGGGCACCAAAGTTTGTGGGATGGCAGCCCAAAGGGCTGATGGATACTCCATTGCTCCAGAATTGGCCACTTGAAAGTGTTCTGAAGAAGTGATAGCACCGTTGCAGCAATAACAGTAGGTGAACTACTTCTATAGAGCTTTGGGGTTAGAGAGGAAGAAGAAGGTTAAGTTATATGTGAGCGAGAAGTAGTGTGAGGGGATTCACACAGTTGCTCCATCCATGACTACATCTACCTTCCTTATGTCGGCTTGGAGAGTTCTTGAAGATTTTGTTAGGAGAGAAGCTTCAAATTCAAGAATTTAGGATTTTCTTCCTGCACTTGGAGGGTGAAAAAGGATTATGATTCTTTTCTATCATCAGGTTAGTAAAAAAGGATTGTGATTCTCTGTCATAACCATGAGGGTTAAAAAGGATTCTAGGTTCTCTTCCTTCTCCAAGGGGATAAAAAGGATTGAAGGTTCATTGTCGTCACTTGGAGGCCGACATAGCCTTTGGTTCTCCACCGCACCAGGGTTAGCGGAAAGGATTCTTGTAGGGGTTTCTCCGCTTTGCTGTGGGGGATAAAGAAGAGACACTATATTGATTAGTGCAATATACTTAGGGGAGGACCACGGTGAGTGGCACCTCCCCCACTCGCCCAAAAAAAAAAAACTCTTGGTGCACATCAGGTTAGTTCATTATGATCTTACCATCTCCCTAAACTTTCAAATCATTCCTTTCCTTCCATAAGAACCATGACCAACATTTTATTTCCTATTGACTCTGGGTTATATACGTGAGTGTCACTTTCTACATGGAGCCTTTTGATATGCTTTTATGCGATTTATCGATTCATTTATATGAATTGTGCATTAGAATTCCTATTTTTTCTAATTTTTTTTACTTGCTTGTATTTTTCTTGGATACACATTGGGCTCCTAGATTATGTTGACTTTATCTTTTAAAACACCTACACATTACTTTTCTTTTAGCTTGGCATACATTTTACCTTTTTACTATGTATACAAAATTCACACTCATTAGTATCAAGTGAAGGGCGGCCTAAGCAACAGAGCTAAGCTTCTTATTCTTATTGGCATAGGACCATTTTGGTATTAGATTTTTCTTAGGAAGCCCATTTTCTTATTTCACATAGAATTGCATTGGTTAATTTTATGATTTTTATGTTAGGAAAAAATATTTTAAGTTCATAAGTTAGTGCATTTGAGCCCCTGCATGCTCAATATAAACCTTTAATTCAATCTCAATACTATATACCCCTCTCTCTTAAATAAATAATAGCTTACCAATTGCTAATATCATAAAGACATAAATTCATGGTTTTAAAGCATATGGATGTTTTAGCTAGCATTCCACTTCAGGCAAATATAAGACCAGTAATTGCAGGCTTTATACTATTTCTCTTAGATTTTGAGGATATAAGTCACATTTATTGAATTCTTGCACATTTTTAGAATAGATTTGAATAACTACTATGTAGTGGTTCACCTTAGATCCTACATTTCTAAAAAAAATGATCAATTCAAATATAAAATCTCAACGTGTCCTAAAATATTAAAGCTCAATTATAGAATAGGTTGGAACATGTCTAAGCTTCTCATGATCCTAATGTTCCCTACCTCTCAACCTATGGTCTCCATAAAGAATTGATCATCGTTGATCCAATCCTTCTTTAAAAATCCTTATTTTCTAAACCTTGCATAAAGCGTTGAATTCCAAAAATATTTAGTCTCTGCTTAAATCGAGTGTTCTAAAGAGCTTCTCCTAAGATGTACTTAATTGTAAGGGCTTGCCTTTATAGGGAACTAAGAACTCTAGCTTAAACTAAACTATACTTTAGTTCTCTAAAGTAGGGGAAAATTCTCGTGGAACATAGATGATATTTTAAAGCACATTTTCATCTTTAAATCAATAGTAGAATATCAATTCTATCATTTTAGATAATATGTTATTCACTTTGCTGTATTTGATTATAAAAATGAATAAGTCTACTTATATTTTCAAATCGATAGAAAAATGTCATTTCTATCTTTTGGGATGATATGCATAATATTATAAATAGGAGCATAATGTGTAATTTAAATTAGCAACAGGATCATGAGTCTAAAAAAATTTAAAAGAAGCAAACTAGCCAAACATAATAGTGCATTCTAAAGAATGCACTAAACCATTTAGTGCATTTAAAATGCCCCAAATGATTAGGCGCATTCTACCAAATCATTTGGTGCATTCAGTCTAATCAGCCGAATGAAATTTTAAAAATACTGTAGCAATGCGCTAAACAATTTGACATATTCAATGAAATGCTCCAAACTATTTGCTGCATTCCATTGAATTCGCCAAACTGTTTGGCACATTCTAAATACGCCAAATAGTTTGTTGCATTCAATGGAATTCGTCATTTTGTTTGGCTAGTTTGCTTCTTTTAAAATTTTATTTAATACTATGTTCATATTCCTAATATAATCACGCATCATGCTCTTCCTTAAATAAAAGCCTGCGGAAATTGATTATAGAATAATAAATTTCAATTCACGTGGAATTTATTTTCCCTCGTTAGGCTATTATTATTTTAAGAAGGACTTTATCATGATTTGTGATCACAATGCTTTCAAATTTATAAGTACTCAAAAAATTTACGCCTTAGTCTTACAAAGTTTATTAAGTTCTTACTTTTTTTTTATTAAGTTCTTACATGATTTTTCAATAATGCTTAAACATAAACCTGGAGTTGAAAGGCAGCCAGTTGGTGCATAATGAATAGTTTATTTATTTATTTATTATTGATGATAATTCTATGGAGTTACAAACTCTTGGATTTAATAAGTTTAATAAATTACTCGCGTTGTCTTAACTTTCATATTCTATATCATTGGCATACTAATTAGCCATTAGCATTTATGATGAAGTTTACGGTGATATATAGGAAAAAATAATTATTATAAATTATCACTTATATAGGAAAAAAATAATTATGTATTACTAAATTTTCATAAAGTGAATTTATAATTAATAAATAGCATTCATGAGAATTTTTTATGATATTTAAGAAATGAGAAATATCAGTTTTGTTGGATAGTTGTTATTAATAGACATAATTTTTTTCCTAGCCATTTACTAAAAAATAAATTTGAAAATAAAATAGTAAATAGAACCTTAGGTAGTAAATAAAACCTTATGATGTTTAATAAGTAAAAAAATTAGGAATTGTGATCTTCAAATACATACATAAAAATGTTCTTATAATATTACAAGTTATAAAATGATAAAGAATTCATAATATGAAATTACTAATGCGAAACCAAAGAAAGCAGAGAAAGCGAAAGTAGGGAAAGTATGGAATGTATTACTAAAGATCTATTGCTACATTAACATTACTTTTATATGTAACATGGAGTAGTACTAGATCCTAGTGAACTAATGGTTGTGATGGTTCAGTTAGAGATCAACGGCTGAAGTTGTATTGCAGAAAGCATGCTACTGCAGTATATAAGTGGCAAACAAGTTGTGCAATTGAGAGTGGCTTGCTTATCATTCAATTGCTTATCAGTGCTCCTCAAATTGAGTATCCAGAGCATCGAGAGTCAATTTGTTATGGAGATAAGTGAACTGATTTGGTAACAGTGCTTTGGTCCTATTAGCCGTCTAGTTCTTGGTGTTAACATTGTGAACAATGACTTCCTTGAGACGAATTCTATCCCGAATGAAGTGGTACTCAATTTCTATTTGTTTTTTGTGGGCGTGGAAGACTTGGTTGTTGGCAATGGAGATTGCCGAAATGCTGTCATAGTAGAGTGGTGTGGGCTGCAAATATGGGATTTTAAAATCATGAAGAAGTCTGCAAAGCTAGACTATGTCGGAGGCGGCAACTGCTACATCCCTGTATCAAGCTTCTATAGTAGATATGGTGACGGTTGGTTTCTTTTCGATGCTACAATTGATGAAGGTAACACCGAGAAAGTAATATTGGTCTGTTGTGGATTTCCTATATGTTGGATTGGATGCCCAGTCAAAATTATAATAAGATAGAATGGTAAGCTCTCCTTTGCATACATGTATGCCTAAATGAAGAGTTCCTTTAATGTATCAAAGAATTCTTCTCATCTATTGATAGTGTTGTTGTCGAGTGTGCTGCATATGCTGACACAAATGATTGACGGTGGAGGCGATGTCGAATCTAGTAACAGTTAGGTATTTCTGCAAGCATGAAAGTTGGCGATAAAATGAGGGATTTTCAAATGGTAGGTAGTTGCTGTTTTTTTAAAGATATTCAGAGAAATGGGACTTACAGCAGGTTTGCAATTAGATAGACTAGATTTGCGCAGGAGCTCACAGGCATACTGAGATTATTAGAGTATGTATGAATCTTGTTGGGTGTTTACTTATATGCCAAGGAATAATGAAATGTGGCTAAGATCCTTGAGGAGGAATTAATGTTAAAGGGCTAGAAGGAGATTGAATAGGGATTTGGAATTGTTGCTAGTGACTAAGATGTCATCTACATAGAGAAGTTCATAAATTTGAGTGAAGGAGGATGTGTATATGAGAAGTGACAAGTCAGTGTTGCTAAAGTGAAAGTTACGAGAGAGAAGAAAGTTGGAGAAGGTGGATAACCACTAATGGGGGGCTTGTTTGAGGCCATCTATGGCTTTGTGGAGTCAATGAAGTCGGTAGGTTTAGTCATGTAGATTGTTTCTTCTAAAGTACAATGGAGGAAGGCATTTGAGATATCAACTTGGCAAACCGGCCAGTTTTTGTGAATGGATATGATAAGGAGAACTCAACAAGGAGAACTTGAATGGTGGTAAGTTTAGCTACTTGACTAAAGGTTTCATGGTAGTTGATGTTGTATTATAGCTTAAAACCTTGAGCTACTAGTCTTGCTTTGAGGTGATCAATGGAGCCATCAGATTTAAGCTTAGTTTTGTACGTCCATTTATATCCGAGGATGAGTTTATTTGTGGGGGGTGGTACAAGAGACAATGTACATTCTCTTTGAAGAGCGAGAAATTTCGTGGACGTGGCGTGACGCCAATGTGGGATTTGTGAGGCTTCAGTATAGTACGTTGTTATAGATGGGTTGTGAAGCTGGGAGGTCGATCTGAAGATGGATTTTCATTTATGTTGGCTAGTTTTGGCTCTTATTATCATGGGGTTTCGATTTTGTGGAGTGGGTGGCTAGTTAGAGGTGTGGGTATGAGGGGACTGTGGGGAGATTGAAAGTGGTACAAGATTACTAGTGGAGTTTTTATCAGATTGATTTATTGGAGTTGGGGAGGGAATGTTAATCGAAGAGTTGGATGCTGGAGTGGAAATGGTTTGAGTGTGGGGAATTAAGAGAAGAGGTGGTACGGTGAGTGGATGAGAGTTATTGGTAGTGGGGTGAATATATGGAAAGATGGTTTCTAAAAATGTAACATGCTGAGATACATGTATTTTGTGGGTTTCTAAATTATAACAACCATAGCCTTTTTGGGGGACTAAGGGCATAGCCCTAGAAAACATAAACAATCGAATACTTTGATGTGATTATAGGTGGATGGTTTGTGGTGTAGGAGTTAATAAGGTGATATATTTTTAGTGTTGAGAGAGGAAAATCTATTGATGAGGTAAAGGTCAATGAGGAGAGCTTCAAACTAGAAGTTATGAGGGAGAGGAGCAACATGAAGTAGAGTTCTGGTGGTTTCTATTAGATGTCAGTGTTTGCGTTCGGATACCCCATATTGTTTAGGGGTATAGGGACAATTGTATTGGTGGAGGATTCCTTTTTTTGGTTAGAAATTTATTTAGAAAATGAGAGGTGTACTCACCTCCACCATCTGAGCAAATTATTTTGATAGATGCGTTGAATTGGTTTTCTTTTATGGTTATAAAATTGATGAGGTGATTGGTGGTTTCCAATTTAATGTGCATTGGATATCCAAGTAAATTTTGACTGAGCATCAATAAAGACAACATAGTAAAGATAATCATTTAAGGAGGGAATGAGAGAAGGACCCCAAACAATTGTGTGTATTAAAGAAAGTAACATGGAATTATATAATAGTTTTGGAGAAAATGGCAACCTATGATTTTTGGATACATTACAAGCATTACAACTAGTAGAATAAGAGGTTGAAAAGCTAAACTTGAATAATTTGGAAGGCTTGTAAAGTGTGGAGTGTTGCGGGTGGCCTAGTCGGGCATGCTAGAGGACAGTTGAGTTGAGCTGAGTAGTGAGAACCAGATGAGTGGTATTGATGGTGGAAGAGTTGATGGGGTACAGGCCATTAGTGCAGCGACCCTGAAGTAGAATCTAGCAAGTCGAGAGGTCCTTGAGAAGGAAGCCATAGCAGTGAAGTGAGCAAAACAATGGTTAACATATGTATGTTTATGAAGTGAAAGAAGATTGTAATTTAGGAGAGGAACGTGAAGGAGTAGATTTAGATAATGCTTACGATGAGGATGTGGCATTGGTAAAATTCCTTTGCCACTGTTGGTGATGGGGAGATTCTTCTCATTTCTGATTTTAATAGTATCAACAGCTATGTATGGTATTGAATTTTGGATGTTAGAGAGATCAGCGGTGAGGTGAGCAGATGCACAAGAGTCTAGAAACCAATAATTGGATTGGGGAGATGATTACTATGGAGAGTAGAGACTGGTGTGGTCATTGGATGGATTTCATTTGTAGCTAAGATTGCTTCTATATTAGCAGGTTCTGACCGTGTGGCTTACTTTATTGCAGATTTGACGAATTCCACGGGGATCAAGTTTTAGGGGGGAGTGCAGATGTGATTTTTTTTTGTTGGTGTTGTGGATTGAAGCTGAAAGTGCTCTGATCGCATTAGAAAGTGTGTTAGAGATGTTAAGCCCTATGAACCGGCCCAAGGCTAAAAAGAGAGAGGTGAATTGGTTGTTAAAGATCTTTTAAATAAAACTACAAACCAAAATCACCACAAAGAAATCAACAATGCGGAAATTAAATGCGGAAGTAATAAAGGAAAGAACACACCAGATTTATAGTAGTTTGGTCAAACATTAACCTACGTCCACTCCTTGGAGGCACCCTCCAAGTATTACACTAAAACAAGTGTCTCTCCTTTAGCCCCCACAGCTAGGCGGAGAAGCCCTTATAAAATCACTTCCACCTTCTCCGGTGCGGCGGAGTCGCCGAGTCCTTTGACACCAAAGAGATATTCTTCTTTGGTGAACTTCCCTCAAGACAAGCCTTGAATCCGACGGTATTCAAGTGCGAGCATGCCGGAGCAACCGTATGGAACCCCCTCCACACTCCCTTGAGTCCCCCCCCCCTCACATGATCTTCTCCCTCTCTCAAACTCCACCCTTTTCTCACTCCCTTTCAAGCTTCTCTTCAAGTTTTCCCCAAAAGAATGAAGCTACAATGGCTACCAAAGACACTTACAAAGTGTCATGTCATAGCATAAATAGAAGATCTCAAAACAAGCTCATTAATGCAAGTTGCCGACATTATCATCTAGGACGATTGGCATATCGTCCTGTACGATTAGTACAATTTAAGCCCAATCAGTCGGGATGATTTGAGACGATTATTAGAATTTTATTCATATCGACCAGGATGATATATTATCGTCCTTGATGATTAGTACAAATTATGGAATATTGTCCTCGACATCGCCCTGAAAAATAGCTATCCGATGACCAATCGTCCAACATAACGTCCCGGACGATTTTGCGATCGTCTAGGACGATTTGACTGTGGAATCAAGTCATAATTATTTTCCTTAAATTCCAAAGAAATTTTGGAAAAATTACTCTGGATCGTCCTGGACGATATTTTATAGTCTTGGATGATCCACCAGAACGATGTCCAAAAATTAGTAATTCTTAAATATATCTAGCGGCGGATTCTTTCTATTTTGAGCCTATCATCCTGGCCGATACAAAATCATTCAGGGCAATGTGTTTTGCATAATGACGACTGCTTTAATGAGGATGCCCTAATTAGGGTTTCTTCTTTTGAACTGATCGTCCAGGACGATATAAAATCATCCCGGACAATGTTACCAAAAACAATAAACTCTAGAGAATAGTCAGAAATCTTCCAAGTTATAAAGCATCAGAAGCCACACCAAATACAATAGAATCAAGAAAGGAAAAAGGGTACAAACTAACTCAAACATAGTCTACCCAATCTTAAGCTGGTTCTAAATTGCAGTCCGATCATGTGAACCTGAAATGTCAGTAGATAAGGCAATTATAGAGAAAAAAGAATGTTTGCTTTCATTAAAATCATAAGCCATAGATCCGCAACAATCTCCCCATTTTTTTATGATGACAAACATTTCAACTTGAATTTACAAAAAGGAACATTTTCTCCTAATCTCCCCCTCACTAGAATAACACTTTAAAAAATAGGGGAGATAAAAAAAAAATTGTTTTTTTATTTTTTGAAAGAAAGATAAAAGATAAAGGATACAAATTCAATAATACGCTTTCCCTCTTTGACATTATCAAAAAGAGAGGAGGCACAAACAAAAAACAAAGTGATCAAAAGACAAAAACGTTCCCTGATCTAGTGAAAAACAAATATTCTTAAAATTAGAAAGTTACCTCTTGGTTTTAATTAAAAACTTAGTAGAATTGGATTGACAACGTATAGTCCAGAAAAGGTTAGAAATTCATAATTTGATAATCCCAACACAAGTTCTTTTAAAGGCTCAAAAATATTTTAATCCAATATCCAAATCAAGAAATAAACGGGAAAAAGAAACATTAATTTTTCAAAACTCTTTTCATAAAATATATTTAATAGAATATTAATCCACGAATTATTGAATCATGTTTTTCAAAATCAAGTATCGAAAGTATAATGGGTTTTCTTAAGCTTTTAAGAAGTACAAGAATGATAAGCATTAAATTTTGTGGGCTGATTTTATGCTTCTTGTCAATTTGAATGGCGCTCTTTGCGCATCTTTTGATTTTTAATACACTTTTGTGTATATATTTTCAATTTGACGTCATTGCGCATCTTTTATTTTTGGCATCATTGGCCAATTTTTTTTAATATGCTATCTTTTTGAAATCTTAAAAATAAAAGTAAACCCGTCCTATTGATAAAGCGAATTCTTGATTAAGAAAATTATGAGTTAGATTCAACAACTTGCAAAAGATTCCTATGCGATAAATAAAATATAAGAAGATAAAAAATTTTGTTTCAAAAACTAATTTAAAAGATGAAAAAGATTTTATATCAAAAGTAGAATAACCTTTTTTAGGAAATAGAGATTGAGAATAAAAAACATAAGTTTCCTTCCTTTGACTGTTTTAGAGAAGTCAAACACAACTTACCAAATATTTCAAGAAAAAATAAGAAGTAGATTTTTTATTTTTAGAAAAGTGAATATGTGTATTGACCAGAGAAAAACTTTCACGAAAATAAAAAATTCAAAGAATAAACAAAACAAAAACACAAAATAAAAATGAAAAACATAAAATCAAAAACACAACACAAAAACATGAAAGGCTTTTAACAATTATCTCTCTCCTGGTCCGATGCTTCAGAAACCAGATCTGCCGATGAGATTTTTTGCCTTTCATTATTTCCCCAGTTTAAATTTTTCTTCTCCTTGCCCTTTTCTTTCGTAGGAAGAATTTTTAAATTAGGGCACTGATTTTTCATATGTCTAGGCTTCCTACATCGAAAATAAATAACGTCAGAAGGAATATAAACATCCTTACCATTTTTACATTTTTCCACTTTTGCTTATACTTCGGTGAGCTTTGTGATTTGCTTGACAAGTCATTGCATTCGTCACAAACTAAGCTATCTCTTTATGTATCTTCAACTTTTAGAACAATCGTTTCACCTGCATCCCAAAGTCTTTGACCCAAACCTTACTCGTAGGCAATGAGTGAGCCAATCAAATTATCAATAGAATATTCATTCAAATCTTTTGATTCACAAATAGCAACTACTTTAGCATTGAACTTATCCAGTAGACAACGATGAATTTTGTTAATTTTTTCAAAATTTGAAAATTCTTTTCCTAAGGCATGCAATGATGTTACAATTTGAATGAACCTGGTATACATGTCTAAAATCGTTTCAAAAGGTTTCAAGGAAAATAGTTCCAAATCATGCATTAACATATTCAATTTTGATTGCTTGATTTCATTAGTGCCTTCGTATATGGTGTGTAGTTTATTCCAAACTTCCTTACCAGTAGTGCACGTGGATACTAACATAAAATCTTAAGAATTTAAGGCACAGAAAAAATAATTTAAAGATTTTGCATTCCATTTAGCATTGATTTGTTCTTCCTTACTCCATTGATTAAAAGGAATATCAATTTTAATTCCATCTAAAACTCATGACGGTGAAGAATAACCAATTAAAATCATATGCCACATACAAAAATCTATCGATTGCAAGAAAATAGACATGCGAGTTTTCCAAAAATCAAATGACATATTTTTAAATAAAGGAGGTCTGGTGATTGAATATCCTTCCGCAACCTTACGATTAGCCATTGATCAAAAATTTAAAAGCTTTTAAAAACTTATTTTATAAATCATGCTCTGATACCACTTGAAAGTGCTCTGATAGCACTAGAAAGTTTGTTAGGGATGTTAAGCCCTATGAACGAGCCCAAGGCTAAAAAGATAGAGGTGAATTGGTTGTTAAAGATCTTTTAAAATAAAACTACAAACCAAAATCACCACAAAGAAATCAACGATGCCGAAATTAAATGCCGAAGTAATAAAGGAAAGAACACACCAGATTTATAGTGGTTCGGTTAAACATTGACCTACGTCCACTCCTTGGAGGCACCCTCCAAGTATTGCACTAAAACAAGTGTCTCTCCTTTAACCCCCACAGCTAGGCAGAGAAGCCCTTACAAAATCACTTCCACCTTCTCCGGTACGCCGGAGTCACCGGGTCCTTTGACACTAAAGAGATCTTCTTCTTTGGTAAACTTCCCTCAAGACAAGCCTTGAATCCGATGGTATTTAGGTGCGAGCTTTCCAGAGCGACCGTGTGGAACCCCCTCCACACTCCCTTGAGTCCCCCCCTCATAGGATCTTCTCCCTCTCTCAAACTCCACCCTTTCCTCACTCCCTTTCAAGCTTCTCTTCAAGTTTTCCCCAAAAGAACGAAGCTACAATGGCTGCCAAAGATACTTACAAAGTGTCATGTCATAGCTTAAATAGAAGATATTAAAACAAGCTCATTAATGCAAATTGCCGACATTATCGTCCAGGACGATAGGCATATCGTCCTGTACGATCAGTAAGATTTAAGCCCAATCAACTGGGACGATTTAAGATGATTATAAGAATTTTATTCATATCATCCAGGACAATAATATATTGCCCTGGAAGATCAATACAAATTAAGGAATATTGTCCTCGACATCGCCCTGAAAAACAGCTATCCGATGACCAATCGTCCAGCATATCGTCTCGAACGATTTTGTGATCATCCAGGATGATTTGACCGTGAAATCAAGTCATAATTGCTTTCCTTAAATTCCAGAGAAATTTTGGAAAAATTTCCTTGGATCGTCCTGAAAGATATTTTATATTCCTGGATGATCCACCGGGACGATGTACAAAAATAAGAAATTCTTAAATAGATCTGGCAGCAGATTCTTTCTGTTTTGAGCCTATCATCCTGGCCGAAACAAAATCATTCAGGACGATGTGTTTTGCATAATGATGGCTGCTTTAATGAAGATGCCCTAATTAGGGTTTCTACTTTAGAACTGATCGTCCAAGACGATATAAAATCATCCCGGACGATGTTACCAAAAATAGTAAACTCTAGGGAACAATCAGAAATCTTCCAAGTTACAAAACATCAGGAGCCACACCAAATACAATAGACTCAAGAAAGGAAAAAGGGTACAAACTGACTCAAACCTAGTCTATCCAATCTTAAGCTGGTTCTAAATTACAGTCTGATCGTGTGAACCTAAAATGTCAGTAGATAAGGCAGTTATAGAGAAAAAAGAATGTTTGCTATCATCAAAATCATAATCCATAGATCCGCAATGGAAGCGATAATGATAATAGCATTATAAGAGGCTTCTGGTGGCAGAAAAGGCAGTTTAGGATGTGTCTAGTTGCTAGAGAATGAGCGTCTCGGCAGTAATATTTATCTCCTCACTATATAGGAGTAAGTAAAGATCGTCTAAGCTGATGGGTGTGAGTTCTTATTGTTGTTTTGAAGGCTTTGAAAGAGGGAGGTAAGCCATTGAGAATTTAGAGGATTATGTTCTTTATGTTCATATGGGATATGGCTGCAATGATATTATCTACTAAGAAATTTATGGTGGAGAGGTATTGGGTCAGGTGGAGTCTCTCATGGTGACATTGTGTGTTAAGATAGTTGCTATTTGCATGTTTTACATTTTTGCAACTTTTATAGTTTTAATGATTCAAGATATTATTATTCAAATGTGTAGTTATCTCCTAACAATTTTAGAAGATTTGTATTTGCTTTTGTGTGTACTAATATTTCAGGTGAAACAAACTCTCAAACACGAAGTCTTCAAATCAAATTCAGTAAGAAATACCTTTAATTTTTGAAGCTCAAAATTATCATTTTATTTGAGAGGGAGTGATTGTAATTGAGTGAATAAAAACATACACACACACACATAAGGAGATCATATAAAATTTATACTGATCGTAAGGGACGATATTAGTTCGTACGGGACGATCAGATAGTTATCTCCTATTAAGATCACATGGAACGAATAGGAACTTGCAAGAAAAATTTTTCTTAGTCCTACTCATTCTGGACAAAATTAAACATCGTCCAGGATGATTTGCTCTGTGTAAGAATTTCGTCCAGACGAAATTAAATTATCGTACAGGATGATTTGCTCTCTGTAAGAATTTCGTCCAGACGAAATTAAATTATCGTACAGGACGATTTGCTCTTTGTAAGAATTTCGTCAAGACGAAATTAAATATCGACCAGGACGATTTGATCTTTGTAAGATTTTTGTCCGGACGAACCAATTTTTGTCCAGACGATATAACCAACTTAAGACGATTTTTCTTATTATACAGTTTTTGGAACCAACCTTATTATAACCGTTTGTACCGGACGAACTTAGTTCATACGGGACGATCAGCTTGTATGAAAACATTTTGTACACATATACAAACAGGTTCGTTTTAAGGCTTTTAAGTAATATCGTCCAGGACGATCCACGATCGTACGGGACGATCCACTGCGTACAGAATTGAAAACTTGCAAGAAAGAGAGATACACTTTTATTAAAAAGTCAACTTTTGAGCCCTCTAATAAATGATTAAATATTCCAAAAATCTTAAAAACTCAAAATTTGCTTTAAAACTCCAGAAATGTTTAATCAACCCTAAAAATCAGTAATTCAATACAAACCTTAATTAAAATTCAATTAATCTTTAAACTTTAATCAAATCTCAAAACAACTAATTAATCCGGTACCGCTGGTACCCAGGCCTACGAGGCATTAAATTAGCCAAGA